>NC_025993.2:89973481-90147659 GCF_000442705.2 Elaeis guineensis
AGAGTTAGCTAATAAGGCATCAAATTTTTCGATCATAGCTGCATGCCAACATGCATCCTGAAAACCCTCAGCAAAAGATTTAGGCTCGGTGAGAAGAAAAGAATTTTTAGAAGCGAGGAAGGAGGTAGACTCAGTAATATCCTTTGTTATGGATCGAATGAGCATAGAGTGTGTACGAAAAGATGGAGGAGGAACAATAGGTGAAATAGATAAAGAAGGTGGTGAAACTGGTAGGTCTCCAGTAGGAGTGGAAAGGGGAGGTTCAGAAGGTGTAGGAGCATGGTCGGTTGTAGTGGTGGGTGCAATAGCCTTGGAGGTTGTTCGTCTGGTATAGATCCGGAGCTCTTTCTGACCAGCAGCAGTGGTATGGTTCTCACTCTAATCTATATGGCATTATGATTCAAGTTGGTAATAAATTGAATTAATGACTCAGAGGTTGGTGAAATAGGCAAAGTGGACCGGTCGGTACAAGAAGTGCTAGGACTATCGATAGTAGAAATATAAGTGAAATTGAAACGAGAGAGTGCATCAATAGTAGGACTCTCACCCGTAAAGGAGGATTAGAAAGAAAATTTTGAAATATGTAAAAATCTAAAATAGAAGAATCAGTTGCGGAAGATGTAGAAAATTTAGAGAGAGGGATATGAAAAAACTATTTCAACAAAGGTAACATGCCTAAAAATAAATTTTTTTTCAGTGCTTGGATATAGGCAACAAAACCCTTTTTACTTATTTGAGAGTCCCAAGAATACACAAGGGAGTGATCGGGGAGAGAGCTTATGTTTGGCAATATTCTGTATATCATGATAACATAAGCATTCAAAAACTTTTATAAGTTGTAAGTCAGAATGGACACAACTATGCAAAGCATTGTATGGTGATTTTTCATTCAAAATAACAAGTGAAGGAGTATGATTTATAAGAAAAATGATAGTTTGTAGGACCTCTACCTAAAAGCGAGGAGGCATGCAAGCTTGAAAAAGAGGACTTCGAATAACATTGGATAAATGTCTTTCCTCTCGGCAATACCATTTTGTTGCGGTGTGTGAGGATACGAGAATCTCTGAATAATTTCAGTTTGTGAACACAGAGCTGAGAATTTTTCATTTACAGACTCATCATTGTCAGATTGAAAAATTTTAATATTGTGATGATAAATATTTTTAATCATTGCTTGAAACTCTAAAAATTTTTCAAAAACCTCATGTTTAAATTTTAAAAGATAAATCCAAGAATAACGGGAGTAATCATCCACAAATATGACATAATATTTATATTCAGAAATAGAGGGAACAGGTGCTTGCCATACATCTGAATGCACAAGTTGAAAAAAAAAGCAGATTTTGATTTAGAATCATCAAAAGGAAGTTTGACATATTTTTTCATATTGCATGCATTGCAAACATATAATTTGAGTTCAGAATGACCATCAAAAATAATTTTATTTTTTTAATAAATTTAGAAAGAACAGCAAGACTGGGATGATCTAATCGTCTATGCCAAATATCTCCATTAAATCTAGATGCAACAAAGACCGACCGTTGCTTATTTCTTACACTTGCAACTTTAGAAGAAATTGGATAGAATGAAGTTCTTGAACTACAGCATCTGAGAAGCTCCTTTCTCGTTTTCAGATCCTTTATAGAAAAATCGAAAGAGTCAAATTCAAAATGAGAATTATTATCATGGCAAAATTGACGAACAGAAAGTAAATTTCTTTTAATAGAAGGAACAACAAGAACATTTTTGAAAGCAAAGGAGTTGGAAGAAGTATTCAACTGTGTTTGACCAATCTGAGTAATATTAAGTAAATTTTCATTACCAACTAGAATTTTTCCATGTCCATTATAAGGTTTAGAGAGAGAGAATACCAGGATTAGCAGTCATATGATTAGATGCTTCAGTATCTGGGTACCAAACTTCCTCACCAGGCTTCTTAAGGCTCATAGCAATGAAGGGCTGAGGAATATCATCTGTCGTGAAAGCATGGTTGAAGCGTTGCCTGCACTGAAGAGCAGAATGATTAAATTTTTCACATATCTGTCATTGTGTGCTAGATTGTGGAACATGGGGTTGTTGATTATGTTGATTAGGATGAGAAAAGGACTGAGGATATATGTATGCTTTATTGTATCAACAATCAAGATTTGAATTGTCTGCCACGCTGTCCTCGGCCTCCGCAAAAACTACCCCTGTGTCCACCATGATGACCCTGACCGTGATTTGCATAAAGGGCTTCTGCTTCAGTGGTGGAAGGAGCAGGTGGTGTTGTCAATCTGGCATGATGCTGAATTTTTGTTTCTTCTTGTATTAGAAGTGGTTGAAGTTACTCAAAAGTAGGTTTTATTCTGTGCGTGTTTAATGCACTTACAAATCCACTATATTCCTCTGGTAGTCCCAGAAGAACAATCATGACCAAATTATGATCCGACTTGAATTCAGCAATCGCCTGGAGGGCATCCCCTATGGATTTTATTTTTTGCATATATTCACTCATATCCATTGATCCTTTCTTGATGTTTTGTAACTCAGATTTCAGAGGAAAGGCCACAAAGGTAGTCTAGTTAAGAAAGTATGCCTCATATGATTTTTCATGCATCATGGGCTGTTTTGGGTAACTGGATATGACCATTTGTAGTATGCTAAGAGACAGAGTAGCATTAATCCAAAAAAATATGGTGGTATCTACCTTCTTCCACATTAAGGTCCTGTTTGAGATTGCTGTTAGTAGTAGAATTTTTGGAGCTTTTGAAAGTAGAGTTTGTACAAAAAGCTATTTGCTGTTTGGTAACCACATTTATAAAGTGCTTTGGAACTTTAACATATATTTGGTAACTAAAATAAAAACATGCTTTTGGTATGATAAAATGACAATAAAAGACATTGCATAGTATTATATAATAGAGAATAATATTATATTATATTATATATTAAAATATTATTATACTATATAATATTATTATTATATAATATGACATAATATTGTAATATAATATAATGTTATTATAATTATAATATAATTTATAATGTAATATAATATAATGGACTATAATCTAATCTAATTATAAATTATAATATAACAGATTATATCATATTATTATAATATAATAATACTATAATAGATTATATTATATGTTTATAATATATCATAATATTAATTTATTATTATATTATATTATATTTAAAATATAATAGTATAATATGATATGATTATGAGATTTGTTTGTGGATATTTATGTTATTAAAAAAATTTATTTAAATCAAAACAGCTTTCCGACATTAGCCAGAAGGAATTTTTGGAGAAAGCTTCAAAATACAGCTTTTCTCAAGTAGATCTTTTCAGCTTTCTGACAAAATCAAAACAACCTTTCTATTTTTTACTAAACATCACTGTACCACCCCAAGTGCTTTCTGAGGGTCAGAAAATACTTTCTGATATTTTAAAAGCTTAGCCAAACAAGGCCTAAATACTCTAGATTCACAATTGTCTTCTTATTGATTGATTCAATAATCTAAAGAGGGATAATATTGGTCCCATCCACATGCGCAGCAACATCAAAACTCTCTAAGACATTTAGAAAAACTTATTTCCACACCAAATATATAGAATCTATGAGTTCTAATGGTACGAGAGTTTTAATATTAACAACCAGTAGTATTGCATAAAGGAAGATATATTTGCCACTAAAAGAAAGCACCACCAAAAGAAAAAGAGATGAGATCAGAAGTTACCAATAAAGATCACTTCCTAAGAGAAGTTGAGTAGTACAAGAGAAGGCCAGTGACATTAGGAAAGACTAGAAAGAAAAACTGAATAGCACCAGGGAAGACAACAAAGATCACTTTCCAAGAGAAGTTGCGCGGCACCAGAGAAGGCCAGCGGCATCAGGGAAGATCAGAAAAAATGAACAGCAGTAGAAAAAAAAATCAGCGTCTCAAGGAGAGATCGAGCGACACCAGGGAAGGCCAAGCGGAATCAGGAAAGATCAGAAAAAAATCGACCAGCAGCAAGAGAAGCCAGTAGCACCAGGGAAGGTTAGCGACATCAGGGAAGACCAGAAAAAACGAGCAGCAGCAGAAAAAATCCAGTGGTTCAAGGAGAGATCGAGCGGCATCAAGAAATGCTGAACGGCAACAAAAAGGGGAGGTCGCCTAGGAGGAAGGTGAGGTTTTGGTGGTTGGTGGCTATGGATCAATATCCCTAGTTAGGATTCCTGCTCTAATACCATAAAAGAGGGGCAAAAGAGCTTACCCTCTAGGGTTTCATTGACCAATATACATAGAGTACAGGATGTTCACATATGGCAACATAGGCTAGCAATAATACAGTAACTATGTGGCAACATAGGCTAGCAATCATACAGCAAATATATGGCAACCTAGGCCAGCAATAATACATCAATAATATAGCAAATAATACCATAAAAACCTCCACTATATATGGAAAGAAATATGCAATCCTAATAAACAGGATGCCCTATTGTCCGGTTCTGTCCTGGTAGTAGTTCCAGTCATGTGTCCCGATAGATGTGCTCCATCCCTCTTCCCTTCTTTGCTTCTTTTTTTTTTTTTTTTCTCTCCTTTCTTTTCTTATACCTTCCTTTCGTTTGTTTCTTTTTTGTTTATTTTTTTTATCCCTTCCTTTCTTTCCTTTTTTCTTTTTCTTCATCTTTCGCTTTCATTTTTTTATTTCTTTTTTTCTCCCTCCATTTCTTTCTTTCGTTTCTCTTCTTCTTCTTTCCTTTCACTTTTTCATTTTTTTATTTTCTTTTTTATTTTCCTCTTTTTTTTTTCTCTCAGTATGGATGGGTTTTTGGAGTCTCAATCCTATCTCGATCTTGTTTTCTCATAGAAACTGAATGTAACTGTTGGGACACCCTCCATCCCCTCAGGATGTAAAATCTTGGTTCGAGCACTGCCAATCAGCAATAGTGGTGGCAATTGGGTCATGTTGGATAAGACACAGGTCATGTCTAGGGGTGTAATTGAGTCAAGCCAAGTTGAGTAGCTAAAAGCTTGAGCTCGACTTGATTCAAATTACTTGGGCTCGAAATTAGACTCGAGATTGATCGAGCCTTAATATCTAAAGCTCGAGTTTGGTTTGATAGACAATACACAATACTCGAGCTTGATTTGATTCCACTCAAATATCAATCAAGCCATACTTGAGCTCGAGTTCGATCTCGAATTCAAGCCTTAGCCACTAATAATATATATAAATATATATATATATATGTGTGAATAGTATTATTTAAAAAATATATAAACTGGAATAGGCTTGCGAGCTTTTGAGCTGAGTATCTGGCTACTTAAGCTCGACTCGAGCTCGATAATAGCCAAATCGAGTCGAGCTCAAGTAGCTTGCGAGCAGCTCGACTTGTTTGCACTCCTAGTCAGATCGGATACATGATAGATCAAAATCTGTTAACCTGAATCTGACCTGTTTATTGAATGAGTAAAAACTCCAGATCCGAGTCTAGTTTTGTTAAACAGGTAATCTAGCTCGATCTATAATGGGTTGAAACAAATTAAATGGGTTAAATGGTTAAGCATTGCCATCCCTAAATTCAGCAAATATTGGTGCTACTGGCAAATTTTTTCTTGCTTTCAGAAAGAACAAGTATTTATGACAAACCAACCCTTCCTTGCTGTACTAGAGGTTGCAGCGAATGATAAAGCAAACCTCAGGCACTTTCTCAGTTTAAAAGATTGTGAACACTTACCTCAGAGAATGTCTTGGGAAGATTGATGGGTACTGAAAAGGAATGGATTGCAGATCACAATGGGAGACTTTAGTAACTCCATCAATAGGAAATTGGGAATCCTTCTTTAGGGAGTCCTCCACATAAAATTCATTTTCAATATTCCAATTTATTGTTTCTTTTCCAACTGTACTTTCTATTAGGACTCACAATGACATTAGCTAGAAATAGTTGTTGCTTTTTTTTTTTTAAAAAAAAATGTTATGTTCTTCAGTTGATCTTTTCAGCAACTTTCTGGATAGAACTTAGAGTCCTATTTAAGTAATATTAATAGCATTATTTTTTTAGAAGTGGTTTGGTGGCTTTCTCCATAATGTTCTACAAGATTTTGTATATTTAGAAAGTCCTTAGTTGTCCTCTGATAACAAAGTTGGGAGATATCTTACTTTGGATTTAAATCAACTATTGGAATTTGCCTGAGTTGATTCTACAAGAATGCAATACCCTATCTTCTGGTAACAAGTCAATATTTAAAACTCTAATGGTAGGTTTTTCTTTTTTGTTGGGAATATTCGTGGTCAGAGTCGATAGCCTTTAGATATCACTGTAAGGCTGATTTTCCAGTGCAGACTACGTAAATCTGCCACATCACCTGCCTTTGTGCTACCTTTTCAGCATAAAACTATTAAATGTGCTAATATCTAGACTTTGAGTACAACAATGAGCCTACACAGTGGAGATATTGAAATTTGTTGTGCTGAATCTCTGATTGAAAGCAAAAGCTTAGGAGCTGTGAAATTTGAAATGCTGGAATCGAATGATTTGTTTATTTTGCTGATTTTTTCGTCAATTGCTTCTATTACCCCAGCTTTGGCCCAACTCAGTGGAAAAAAGAATCTATGGATTCTTAGCTATCATCATGAACAATCAATTATACATAAGAATGTGTTAATAACTTAATATTATTAATAAAATGAAGTTGTCTAAACTTTAATGAATTCTGCCAATTCATCATTATATTTGTAGTATCCTTTCATCTTTTCTTTTTCTATATCTTCTCCAAATCTTGATGTTTTCCAAGTTTTACCTGATATCTCACCAAGTAACAAATGCCCTGCAGTTTATGCCCGGATCTTCACTTTGTGGATTTCTTGGAACATTTCCTTTGCTAGAGACTTTACTTCCATTTCAAGCCTCAAGAACATTTTTAAATGCTTGAGATTGAAATTCTTCTTGCTAATTGAAGCTTGAGAGTGCCTTAGACTATGCTGCAATTGTTGCTTCAGCTACACCCTTTTTGCCCAATGCCTGTGTTCCATAATTGAAGAACATCATAGTTAGGGGTTCAATGGAGAGGAGAATTATTGTGTGGTGTGATCATTCAGGATGTGAGGAAGAGAGTCCACAGTAGAAACATCCAATTCTCACAGCCATTAAGACTTAGCCATAACTTGATCTATACAAATAATGTTTCCAGTTTTCCTGGTCGAACAATTGCTCCAAGTTTACGCCAAGGGGCTACACCAAGCAAAGAGTCTGAAGATCTGGGAATCTGAACAAATTGATGCAGCTTCAGAACTCATGCAGGGGTATCTACTTAACATTTGTGTCTGACGTTCACTTTTGAAAATAAACTGAAATGGATCATCTGCAGCAAGCTAGATTAGCCTTACCATCAGGAAGCCTGATGAGTTTGCGTTACATCTAAGACCTTTCTCTCAGATTACTGGAGCATAAGGATAAAAGAAAGTCCAAGCTCACACTTAAATTAGATACAAGTTCTTGGGAATGATTATAAACAAGATCCTAATACTGAGATGGAAGGAGTAGCATCAATTCTCGATGTCTATATAAAATTATTTGGTCACTGAATTTTTTGGCGTTATAGTAAATATCGGCTATCTATTGCCTTGATATTGTGGAAAAAGAGCCATAAAAGATAATGTTTTTATTTCTCATAATCAACTTCATGAATACTACTTTTTAAATAGACTAAAATAGAATAACTATTATGGTAGCTTTACAATTGTATCCACACACATGTGGAAGCTAAACAATTGTGTCTAACAATAGGATAAATTTGATCCTATAATCTATAATAATCACTACCATAATAGCTATGATATTTATGACCATAATAGCCATGATATTCTGACCATAATAGCCATGATGATATCTGATCTTGGAATTCTTGAGATCGTACTTACCATAGTAGTCATAATCTTGACAACTCATTATGATATTCACTCATCTTCCAGCACTCCCCCTTAAGTTAGCGCGTAGATGTCAAGTAAGCCCAACTTGCCAATGAGAAAATTGAAAAGATGAGAGGACAATCCTTTGGTAAGTCGGCCGTTTGTTGCGAAGTGGGAACAAACAACATGCAAATAACTTCAGTTTCAAGCTTCTCCTTGATAAAATGTCAGTCAACCTCCACATGTTTGGAGTGGTCATGTTGAACTGGATTATGGGCAATACTGATTGCAGCCTTATTATCGCAGTACAACTTCATAGAAAAATTTACGGAAAGATATAATTCATCTAGAATTCGCTGCAGCCAAAGTAACTCACAAACACCATTTGCCATGGCTCTATATTCGGCTTTAGCACTGCTCCTAGATACAACATTCTGCTTCTTGCTCCTCCAAGTAATCAGATTCCCCCAAACATAAGTACAGTAGCTAGTGGTGGATTTTCGGTCGGTTGAAGAATCCGTCCAATCAGCATCCGTAAAAATCTTTAGAGTCCTCTGAGAATGTTTCTAGGAAAATAAATCTTTACTAGGGGAACTCTTCAAGTACCGCAAGATCCTATACACCGCATCAAGATGTACTTTTCAAGGAGAATGCATAAACTGACTTACTCTATTCACAGCAAATGCAATGTCAGGTTTTGTGTGAGATAAGTAAATCAGCTTTCCCACTAGTCTCTAATATCTCGAAGTGTCATCCGCTTCATTTTTTTCACTATCCCCCAATTTGACATTATAGTCAATGGGAGTATCTGCAGGTCTACACCCACTTATTTCAGTTTCTTTAAGGAGATCAAGCATGTACTTCCTCTAATTCACAACTAACCCCTTCTGAGAGTGAGCAACTTTCATTCCAAGAAAATATTTGACCGACCCCAAGTCTTTGATTCCAAACTTCTTAGCCAAGCTACTCTTCAATTGTTCTATCTCAGCAACATCATCATCGGTTAAGATGATATCATCTACATACACAATGAGAACAATAATCTTCTTGCTCTCTCCATACTTATAGAACATAGTATGATCTGATTGTACTTGGCAATATCCCCGATTCTTCATTGATCTAGTGAATTTATCAAACCAGGCCCTTGGAAATTGTTTAAGACCATATAAAGACTTCTTGAGTCTATAAACTCGAGATCCAAACTCTGTCGCAAAGCCAGGAGGTGCAGCCATATAAATTTTCTCTTCCAAATCTCCATTCAAGAATGCATTTTTAATGTCCAGCTGCTGTAATGGCCAATCGAGGTTAACAGCTAACGAGAACAACACCCTAACGGTGTTTAGTTTGGCCACAGGTGCAAAGGTCTCCATGTAGTCAATATCATAGGTTTGTGTAAACTCTTTTGCCACTAATCTCGCTTTGTATCTTTCAAGAGAGCCATCAGATTTGTATTTAACAGTGAACATCCACTTACATCCCACTGTCTTCTTTCCTCTAGGAAGATCCATTACTTTCCAAATCCTATTCTTCTCAAGTGCTCGCATGTCTTCTAACATGACTTTCCTCCACTTTGGAATTCGTAAAGCATCCTGCACAGTTGTTGGAATCTCCATAAGAGAAAGGTGAGAGGAAAAAGTTGAAAGAGATGGTGATAGATTAGTATAGGGCATAAATTTGGATATTGGGTACTTAGTATATGTTCTAATATCCTTACGAACATCAATGGAAAGATGTAATTCATTGGGTACAATTGGAGAATTGAAATTGGAATCATAATTGGAATTAGAATTATCTGAAGAATCTCGGTCGAGCTCCAGTTTAGACTCATGACTATGAAGAGAAGCCTCAGACTCCTTTCCTTGAAGAATATCTTTTCTAGAGTAGACTTTTTCAAAGCATCTGTCTCTGTTTACTTCTCATTCATTCTGATCATGAATATGTGGTGGGACCACAGGTGAACCTTCAAGTTTTTCATTATTTAAAACATTTGAAGGATTTTTATCAATGTTTGTTGCAGAATTTTGACTTTTAGCATCATTTTGCTGGTTTGAATTTTCATTTTCAGCAATAATTTTATTCTTGGATGCAAGTGTAGGGACATCCACACGATAGGGAACAAAGGAAAAAATGAATTCATTTTCAAATATGCTAGAATTTCTCACATCTTCTTTCTCTCTCTCTCCCTGAAGATGAGAGTTCAAATATGGAGTTTGTTCAAAAAAGGAGACATCTATTGTTACAAATTTTTTTTTTAAAATGGGGTCATAGCACTTATATCCTTTTTGGGTGGTGCATATCCCACAAATACACATTTAATGGCCCTCGGGTCAAGTTTCCCACAATTTTGATAATAATTATGGACATAAACCGCACAACCAAACAGTCGAACAGACAGACCAGAGGGTATTCGAGAGTTCGAAAAATTTTTTGTGAAAACATGTCAGGGAGTTTTAAAATTCAAAATCTTTGAGAGTATGCGATTAATGAGATGCGTGGCTGTAAGAATTGTTCTCCCTAAAGATAGGAACATTAGATGCAAAAAGAAGAGCTCTAGCAATTTCCAAAAGGTATCTATTTTTTTTTGCAATCTCTTTTTGTTGTGGGGTATTAGTACAAGAACTTGGATGAACAATACCCTTTTCCAAGAAAAATTGCCCTAAAGTTGAATTAAAAAATCTTTTGTCATTGTCACTCCGAAAAATCTGAATTTTTTTATTAAATTGCGTATGAATCATAGAGTAAAAAATTTTAAAAATTTTAGCAACTTCAGATTTTTTTTTTAATAGGTATACTTAACTAATTCTAGTATGGTCATCAATGAAAGATACAAACCATTTATTTTTTGAAACTGTAGAAATCTTTGAGAGACCTCAAACGTCACTATGAACTAATGAAAAAGGTTGTGTTGGCCTATATAGTTGTGAGAGAAAAATAGCCCTATGTAATTTTGCCAAAGTGCAAATTTCATATTTAAATGAAGATGGATCTTTATTCAAAAATAAATTTGGGTACAAATGTTTTAAATAGTGAAAACTCGGGTGGCCTAATCTATAGTACCACGATATTATTTCATGATCAGTAGAAAAAGAAACAGACTCTAAACAGGTATCCTGAACAAGTCTATGAGATCGTGATCCATCTTCGAGGAAATAAAGTCCTCTTTCTTTAGCAATACCAATCATCTTCTCCATTGCCAGATCCTGAAATTCACAGTGAGAATGGTGAAAATTAGCATGACAATTCAAATCATAGGTAAGTTTATTGATGGACAATAAATTACAGGATAATTTGGAAATATAAAGGACATTTTGGAGGGTCAGTGTAGGTGAGATCATGATCGAACCCTTTCCGACAATTGTCGAAAAAGATCCATCAGCAACCTTGATTTTTTTATTGCTTGCACAGGGACTATAAGATGAAAACAACTAAGAGCAATTAGTCATATGACCTGTTGCCCCAGATTCAATAATCCAAGGATTCTGAAAATCGAAGAAGGTATTGAATGACTCAATTTAGTTACCTTGGTGGGCTAGAGAACGAGTGGTGGAGAATTATGAAGATTTAAACAACCGATACAGTTGCTCCAGTTGTTCCTTCATGAAGTTGGCCGAGTCAGATTCGACCGATTGCTCTTAAGTATTATCAGTGGTGGTTTGAAGAGCTCTCCCATTGGGCTTCTTCTTCTGGTTAGGAGGTTTGCTGTGAAGGTGCCAGCAAGGCTCCTGAGTATGCCCTGGCTTCCTGCAATGGTCACATCATGGCCGCTTTTTCTTTTCTCCTTCTGCCTCTGATTTTCGGATCGCAAGGGCTGAACTTTCAGCTCTAGGAGTAAACACGAGATGAGGATGAATGAAGCATAACCTTCCTCCAGCTCTCTTCTAGTCGGATCTTAGAGAACACTTTCCTAATAGAAGGCAGTGGCTTCCGACTCAAGATTCTCTCCTTTGTCTCATTTCCTGATTCACACCAGCAAAGAACATATACTCTATGAGCATCTTCACCCTTTTTGTGCCTTGCACATTCCTTGGGATCCTTTAACTCAATTGTGCGATATAGGTCCAACTCCTGCCATAGTGTTACCATCTCATTGTAGTAGATGGTAACATCTTGATCTCCTTGTGCCGATCGCCATAGTTTAAACTTCAACTCAAAGATTTGAGAATAATTTTTTCGATCAGAATATTTTCTTAACAACATCCTAGATTTCTTTCGCTGTTGAGAGAAATAGATAGGTCATTGCAATGGTCGACTCTATGGAATTGAGGAGCTATGCCATAACCACTACGTTCTCTGTCGTCCAAGTCTCAAAATTGGGATCAGTTTCAGTGGGCTCTTTGACACTATCTGTCAGATATCCAAACTTGGCTCGATCTTTCATGGCCAACTTGATCGATTGCGACCATTCCAAGTAATTTGTACCGTTCAATTTTGTGTGAATGGTAAGTGGAAGAGCAGATCCAGCGGAATAATCTGCCCCGGGAGGTGTGCTGGTGACAGTATTACTCCTTTCTGTTGTGGCTTCAGATGAGAAGTCTCTGTCTTTGATTGATCCTGTCACTGCTGTCTTCACCATCTTAGGTCAAGAATTACTGCTGAATCAAGATCTGATTGCAACAGAAAAAACAGATCGGAGATGATTAGTAGCAGAACAGGAATCGATAGAGGCTGGACAGCGGCTGGCCGACAGCAAAGGAGTCTCTTTCAGGGCTTGTCGGCGGCAGCAAGACCTGTAGCAGGTCTAAACGGTGGCAGCAGAGGGTTTTCTAGCCCTGGTCGGCGGCGGCTGGTGATGTTCTAGCCTTGGCCGACGATGGCTGGGCATTTTTTTTAGAGTGGCCGGAGGCTATGGTGGAGCACGGCTAGGGTTGGCCGGCTCTGATACTATGTGGAAAAAGAGTCGTAAAAGATAATGTTTTTATTTCTCATAATCAACTTCATGAATACAGCTCTTTAAATAGACTAAAATGGAATAGCTATTATGGTAGCTTTACAATTGTATCAACACACATATAGAAGCTAAACAATTGTGTCTAACAATAGGGTAAATTTGATCCTAGAATCTATAATAATCACTACCATAATAGCTATGATATTTATGACCATAATAGCCATAATATCTGATCTTGGAATCCTTGAGGTCATACTTAGCATAGTAGTCATAATCTTGGCAACAGATATTAAGCCTTGTGATTGTTGTTCTGGTTTTACTAGACTGACAATGCTTCAAGCTTGTAAGTAGGGGTATTTTTATGTGCCACTTTTATGATAAGATACCTTTTGTTTTGAGAATGTAAATGCTATATGCTGAAATTATCTTTGTTTATGATTTCTTGCAGATTGACCTTAGACGAGCTAATAATTGTGAAATCATGCTAACAAAAGTTAAGATGCCATTGGCTGATTTGATGGTGAGTGAATGAATTCTGGAGTTTATTTGTTTTATGGTATTTCTTTGCAATTTGAATAGCTATTCGATGAATGTGTTGTAACGATGTTATTGTCTTGAAGTATATTATATAATCATTTCACCTCTTTTTGTTTAATTTTGATTACACTGCTAATGCTGACCCCTCGCTTGGATGAGAAAGGTGATTGGTTGTTCCAAGAGATCACAATCATTTCATTTTTTTTTTTCCTGACTTGATATACTTTATCATCATCCTCAATACCTGAACTACATTATCAATTATTGTTTAGGAATGTAATTTCTTGTCTTTTTTGTTTCTTATTTCTGCATTAATCCTATTAAAATATATCAGTAAATGGTCCTTCTCATATTCATTTTCTGGTTTTCTTCTGCAGAGTTCAGTTCTTGCCCTGGATGATTCTGTCTTAGATGTTGATCAGGTCGATAACCTGATAAAGTTTTGTCCAACAAAGGAGGAAATGGAGCTACTCAAGGTAACTATATGTTGTCAAAGTATATGTTACATGTCAGTTAGATACTGATTTGGGTCATAAGTTCTACACCAGTTTCCTTTTTTTCAAATTCTATATGTGATACATTGTGCTGTTTGCCTCATAGCACCACTTTTCATCTCTATACACTTTTTGCTTTAAATTTCAGGGTTACAATGGGGATAAAGAAAGCCTAGGGAAATGTGAGCAGGTCAGTAATCTTGCTTCCCTTCTCTTCATTAGCATATATGTGATATATTTGGTCGAGCACTCCCATGCTGTTTACTGGCTGGGTCTGACACTTTAAGCACTAACTATTGTCATTATTATTTTTAAGAAATTACCATCTTCTGTTTGTAAATCTCTTGAAAAACTTGGGCCTTACTCTTTGTTTTATCTAATAATTGACAGCTTGATAGAAATAGGACAACACATCATGATTTGTATCTAAATCATCAGTTACTAACATACATTATTATCTTCCTTGAGTATCAGTATTTTTTAGAGCTGATGAAGGTACCACGAGTGGAATCCAAGCTAAGAGTATTTTCTTTTAAAATTCAGTTTCGTTCCCAGGTTGGATTTTTGGTCAGTTAGTTTTTCTTTGGAAATATCTTACCTTCTTACTAGGATAATTTTCTTACTGTTATATATATTGTCTTCTAGGTTGCGGACCTTAGTGGGCACCTGAACATCGTTAACTCTGCTTCGGAAAAGGTAAGTTAAGTTCCATGCAACTGGAAAGTGGAATTAGTGTTTGACTGAAGATTATGTGACTATTTGGGCCTCCATGCTCTCAGATTAGAAGTTCTGTCAAACTAAAAAGAATCATGCAAACAATTCTTTCTTTGGGAAATGCGCTAAACCAGGGGACTGCCAGGGGTGAGTTGATATATTGAAATGATATTTTAACATATATTAGTCTCTTTTTTCTTATCATGATTGAAAATAATAGATTATCTCATTATATTGCAGTATTTGTGAGTCTCAACTGTTTAGGAAATGAATGCTATGTCTATAGCTACAATATACATTTTTGTTGTTGTGCGGCAATATCCATGATAATGATCTTCACCTCGGATCTCATATAGGGTGTCAAACCTGGGCATTTCGGTTATGGTACATCATGCAAAGTAGATCTCTCTTCCTAGATTGACTTAAGTGCTGATGATAGAAATAAACCGGTGAAAATGAACAAAATTCCCTGGGTGGACTCAAAAACTTGGCAAAGCCTTGGCCAAGCCTTTTCTATTTAGAAAGAAACAAACCCATCTGTTGCTGTCTCCATAAATCCTGGATTAGAGGAACCAAATTCTGATTCAAGTTGTGTTAGTGATTCCCGATTCTATCACTATTGTATCTGAGATGGTGATTCTTCTCAATTTAAATTGAGGCCTGATATGCTTGGACATTAAGGAGACTGCAGTTCCTAGTTGTACCAAAGTATCAAAGGATCAACATTTTTCAATGCCGCCAAAGGACAGCCGAGAATGCTATTAAGAGCTACTGCTTTGTAAGAGTTTAATATTTTGGTGAAAGAAGAATACTCTGGATATCTAAAAAGTAGTTTCCCAACTTTCAAAAATGTTTGAAGAAATCCATCGAAATTGCAATAACCTGTGTTGTACTGGGAACATGGTTTGAAATGCTGGTGGAATGGAATGGTTACCACTAGTATTATACGATTTTTTTGGGATTCCGGTAGTGGACAGGGCCTAGGTCATCAAAACCAGCCTCAGATGGGGTGTCCTGTCTGGGATGGGTTGGTATTGGCCAATTTAGAGTTCGATTTGCCTAGGATGATATTTGTATTTGTCCTAGGTGTAGCAGGTTTGTCTTGACTAGTACTGACTTGGTATTTTCAGTAGCAAGGCATCTTTGACAGGGACACTCATAAATTTCCTTTTCTAAAGGAAAGGCGGGAGGGGGAGGATGGGAAGCTGGGTTCAAAGATGCCTTTAGGCATCTTGTGAGGCCCTTTTGACCCTAGCATGTGAGAGAGAGAGTGAGAGACAAGTGAGAATGGGAGAGGAGAGAAGAAGAGGAAGAAGGAGAGGAGAGGGCTCTCCATTTTGGTGAGGCCCTCCAATCTCCCCTTTTTTTCCCACAGTTGGCAAAAATTAGAAAAAAAGGAGGGAAACCCATGTTTTTTTTTGTTTTATTTAAACTTTGGATACGTTGTAGGGTGGACAACAATCTACAACATAGTGATTTTATTTGTTCGACTATGATATTTTTTGGAATAATATATGTTTTTATATTAAAATATTAAAAAATAAAGTATATGAGAATTTAGTCTGAAAAATTGTAGAATGCTTGCATTTGTAGTACGCACATGCTACTATTTTTATGGTTGGAGTATCTTCTTGAAAATATTTACAATCATTTAACTAATTTTTTTTATCAAGAAAATAATTAAAAAGTTCTCAAGTTCCTTAAAACTCTAAAAGGTTAATGGCAGATGTTTTAGTAAGTTTTAATTTTATTGACATGTATTTAGATTACTTTCAATGGAAAATAAATAAAAATATGAAAAATATTGGTTAAATGTAATAAATATGGAACATGTGTTGATAATTAACAAGATGAATTATAATATTTCCATCTTTTATTTTTTTGATTAACATATAAATTTCTTATTTCAAGCTATTTTAAAAAATACTAAAAATTTAAAAATTATTTAATCATTAAAAACATGGAACACATGTTTGATATTTAATTAAAAATCAATAATTATTTAATCATGAATAATATGATGAAATTTTAGTGATATGAAAAATGCATCTAAAATGCCCTTCATGGTTCTTTAAGTGGATGTTATGTAGGGAGCATAGATTTTTAGGTTAGTAGATGGCTTTTATTGAGAATAAGGGTCAGAAAGAGCTTGATATGGGTAGTGCCATGTGAGGGTGGGCTGAGAGACATCACTGTGTATGTGATTATTATGGAATAGGAAATAAAGAAGGTAGAGTTATCCGGTTGAAGCAGTATCTGGCGACTGGCTCTGGTGACGTGCAAAAGTGTACTAGAATGTTTGGAAGTTGAGACAGACAATGGGGGGCCACCTGCTGTAAGGAAGTGATGCAGGGGGCTGGAGTAGGCTCAATGGGACTATAGGACTATTGAGGTTGATGATCAGCATGGCAGAGATGACGAAGATACAATCTAGATGATTATAGAAGTTGCTGAGATATGGGAGGCAATTCGGACCTCTTAAGTAGGCAAAGTGGGAGTATAAGGAAGCCAGGCCATGCGGCATCATGGGTAGTTTGAGCCAAGATTTGCTATCTCGGTGCCGGATCGCGTACTGATACCATTTTATTACAGTGTTGGTGTGTGGTATGGTACGAGGCGGTAAGGCATATTGAGTGTCGGTACGGTATGAGTCGGTGCACCGATATGTCACCTATTGTATGGCAAACCTTGGTTTGGGCATTTGTATTATGAGAGGGGTGGTGGGTCCAATGCATCTGAGAGAGGGCATGCAGCTAGGGACAACCCCAAGCTACATAGGACCCAATCAACCAGAGGTGGTGGTGGAGGAATCAGAACCCTATTCAATACATTTTAGAAAGGGAAAGGAAAGAAGACAGGGTCAGGAAAGACGACAAGGTCAAGTCTTACCATTTATGGCATTGATCCGATAGCATGCCCAGATCCATCAACTAATCTTAGATAGATGCCAATATCAAGAGAAATGACAAGCATGCAATAAAGATTGCATAGTTAAGCGGTTCTGTTACAGTCAAATACTGACATGGGCTACACTGAACATTGTTTCAAAACATGATTTCCGAAGTGCAGAAGCAGGGTCTGAGTAGTGAGCCTCCCACTCTGTATGATATACACGGGCCATATTTGAAAGTAGAGGTTAAGGGTCTGGAGAAGTGGATTAGTGAATATAAGCAGCGGTATTAGTTTATATGGCATGGCACTGATGTATGCAAGATAGTCTGAGCTGACTAGGAGGAGCATCATGAACTTGCTTGTGTATTATGATAAGTTGACTTTCTTTCTGACGTTGATTTCCATGATTCTAACAACATCCTGATCTGATGAAAAAGTTGATTAAAGATGTCGGGCTGTTGTATGCTGTCCAGGTGGGGACTGATAATTATCACCTTAGTACAGGCAAGCTGGTAAGGATGTCATGGAGGACATGCGGCATGTTTACCGGACTGTGCAGCTTAGTGTATTGAATTGATGATGAAAGATATTGGGAACTTGCCATGTGAAGTCAGTTGTGGAGCAAGGGCAGGCTATGAAAGTATACACACAGACACACATACAATCGCACATGGGTCCTTGAGTTGATTGTCTGTAACAGTATCAACGCTTAATAATCAGATATCCTTAAAGAACACCCTTAAATACTAAAAACTACAAAAAAGAGTTGGCCCAAATATCTTCATCATACATAAAAACCTAGCAGAAGTAATGAAAAGAAAAAAAAAGAGATTTCTGGCAGTCCCTGTATGGGACTGGTACAAGGTCTTGTAGCATTAGTCAGTATGAGACAGCTCTATACCATACTGCTGTGGTCTGAGTGGGGTGCCAGTTTTTGAAACATTGATTGGGAAGCTGCAAACTGATGGAACTTCTGAATGGTCTTGCGACCAAACCATATAGGACTGTATCATGCATATGTACTATTGGCAGGGAGCTAGCATGGTACAGGGGATATGGTAATACCAACTAAGGTTTTAAATCCAATAGGATGGGGCCCTCCTAGTTTTTCCATGAAACAGGAGTCGCCATCATCCCTACATTTGGGATGAGGGATATCCTAGGACATGCTAATTGGGATGCTGAACCATGGTGCGCCAGGTTTTCCATGGGACAAGGCATATGACTACTACTTTTGTTTAATTTTCAAGCCCTTTTTTTGGAGTTAATACCTAGGACCACCTAGGTGGTTTGACAACCTTGTATCTGAGCTCTTTAAAGTATTCTAGTTTTACCTCATTGTTTTAAGGCTCAAATCCTTTTAGAGGTTTCCTTAGTTTCCTCATTGATAAGTAGCATTCGTGTAAGATAGTATTTGACAGTTTCAAAACATAAGCTTTTTTTGGGGCTAAACATAATCTTTGTTTAGGCTTATATAGTTTTGCTTTGGTTTCTGAACCTTTTCTATATGTATCTTAATAGTTGTCAGAGTTATATCTATCTATATATCACCCCATGTTTGCAGGTTCGGCCATTGGATTTAGGTTGGATAGCCTTCTCAAACTCACTGATACACGTGCACGTAACAACAAGATGACTCTAATGCATTATTTGTGCAAGGTGACTTTCTCTTCCATATGAGGTGGTATTTTTTCTTTTATAATTAGGTTTTGTTCATTAGAATAAGCTCGAGGATTGTTTAGGAATTTTCTGTTCATTTACTTTGATCTTTTCCGAACTATAGCTTGGTTCCATATGCATGTACGGTCCATGCATATCTGCATGTGAGCTTTCCAGCAAATGCTTTCTTAAATCAAGTTAAATTGGTTATCATAAATAAAGGTGATCTAAACATTTATGTAATTTGATTTCTAGAATAGCTAAATTATGTCAAGAGATTACATTCTCAAAATCTCTTTGGAACTAAATGTTGCAATTCATGCAAATCTTCTGAAAAATCATACATCTAAGCTTAACATAGGGAAAACCTTCTAAAATAGAAAGGTATAAAAGAGGATGAAAAATGATACAGATAACCATATTTAAGCTTGATTTTTCCCTATAAGAAAGTTTCTACCAAAACTTGGACAATATTGCCAGAATTGAAGCATTTAGTTTAGACTGAGAACTCTCCACAACACTTTTATTTATTTGTTTGTTTGTTTATTGGCGCTAGGCCTCTTTAAATAGACTGAGGATACAAATACCCACTTCCATCTGTTTGGACTAAGTTAGTTTCACTGGATTCTTTGAAGTCCATTCCACTTGCAAATCCATCATGTTGCCATGCTAAGCCAACTAGTCTGCTGGTTGATTCTCTAAACCAAACATATGTACTGGTCATGTCCCAGATGTGAAGGAGCATGGGATTGGGTATTCTTGTTTCTCTTGGTATCCATTAGTCCTAGATATCATGGTTGAGGAGTCACCTTTGAGCCAAATTATTGATGCATGGGGCAATGTCTTGCAAGATGGATACCTTTCGGTCCCCATGTAGCTTGGAAATGCCTTGTACTTACAACCAACAAAGATATGAAATAACTTCAAACCATGCTTTTTATTAGTGTAGAATAGGGGTGCAATCTAGCTAAGCTGAGTCAAGTTGTTAGAGGCTCGAGCTCGACTCGATTCAAAATACTCGAGCTTAAAACTCGACTCAAGATCGATCGAGCCTTAATATTGAAGCTCGAACTCAACTTGATTTAAGAAAAAAAAGAGTAATACTTAAGATTGACTTGACTCGACTAGAGTATCAATTAAGCCATACTCGAGCTCGAATTCAAACCTTGATCATAATTAAAAAAATATGGTTTCAATAAAGTATAACATAATATTATAGTTTAAAATATTAAATGAATAATATATATTATAAATAAAATATAATCTTATTAAACATATATATACTCAACTAGGTTTACGAGCCTTTGAGCCGATATTATGCTACTTGAGCTCGACTCAGAAAATTGTTTGAGCTACTCAAGCTCGATAATAGTCAAGTCGAGCTCGAGCAGCTCGTGAGCTATTTGGCTCATTTGCACCCATAGTGTAGAAATTCATTTTATAAAACAAAAAGGAAAAAAGCCTTAATATTGATATGTGGAATTTATAGTTTCAAGTGTTTCTTTTTTTTTTTAATAATATATATATATATATATATATATATATATATTGGCTAGTGTCAGACATCTATACTTTGCTTATTAACAACAAACAGGCTTTAAGTTTATGATAAGATCATGAGAGACATAGCTAAGCTTAAAATTAAAAACACTATAGTTGTTTTGCAGCACATTGCTCATATCTTTGGAAACTTACATATTGATTTTTTTATTTCAATTTTTGGTCTAATATAGAGCGTGTGATTTCATGTAGTTTGTTTCCTAATTATGGACTGGTCCTTGAATCCCCCTTCCCCAAAGAAAAAGAGTAAAAAAAAAAAAATAATGTTGAGTTGTAGAAAAAATGAAAACAAGGATAATCATGATTGCTCAGGGATAAGTAAATGGTCATAAAATGACATATTGATTTATAGTAATCACTTTCACTTTGATGCACACCAACAACAAATGTTGCATGAGCCATATGGGTCAACTTAGATGGCATAACAGTATGAACTCTTGTATTGTGCTAATAATTTGTCAATGCAGTTCATGTTGTAGATGCTTATAGTACAAATAAGCACTTTAATATTCGATGTGAAGCATTAAAGCAAGACAGTCCATTCCATTTGAGTGCTTTGAGTACTGTTTTAAAACCAGTCTGCACTCTAACCTATTTCATTGTCTGAATCACATATTATGGTGGGCGTTTAGTAGGGAGTGATCAACCTAAGATCAAAGGTGATGTGGGTAGAGGTGATAAGATCACCACGTATGGTTGTACTAAGATGATCTTATGTGACAGTGATCCCAAATCATCTCCACTCAAATCGCTATCCAATCCAGTGATGGGATATCTGTCTTTTAAGTCTGAGAATCTAAGATCAATTTCATGCAGTGATTCTGGATTGAAATTTAAGGACAAAAATATCCCTCAATCTAATGAAAAAATTGAAATATCAATTTATTGTTAATATATTTGATCAATATTATATGTCTAATATCATATTATATTATTATTATGTATTATATTTATGATATGTATTATATTATAATATATTATTAATCATATTATTGTCATATTATGATTCAATGATAATTTTAAATTAGAGTAAAAATATCTTATTGTACTTCATATTTATATGATAAAAGTATTTAAAATATTACTTCTATCTATCTTATTTTTCTAATCAAAAGAAATATTCATATTAATAAGTAATATATTATAAGTATAAATAAAAATATTAATTCTATAATAACAATTAATATATTTTTATAGGATTAGTAATTTATAAAAAAAATAAATATATTTTATAGAATATATTAAATATTAATATATTAATAAATATATTAATATTTTATTATAATATATTTTATATGATTAAAAAATATTTTTATGGAATATATTAAGGGTAGTTTTGGTATTATATGGTTGGCAATCTTGGATTTCCATGAAATACCAAACAGATTACTTGGGGATCTTTAATTACTCGACAATGGCCTATCAAATGTAGTGATCTTAGATCACCGGGGATCGGATCACTACAGAATTCAGATCACCGGTGATCTTGGATGATTGTGGTTAACCCATGTGGGTCATTGAACGCCACCACTAGATCAATTACAGTTGAACACACCAATTAGCCTCCTTTTTTGAGAAAACATCCCAATCACCTTTCAAAGAGAGAAATTGGTGTCTTTGTCAGCCCTGCCACCCTCTAAAAGAAGAGAAGAAGATCCCCAAATCTTCTGGTCAGGGCAATCTTGTTGCTCATTGCCTCAACTTAGATAAAGAAGTGTGAGAGGAGGTGCGGCCTTTGCTCCTAGATAGAGCTTTTCCGCCCTCCATATCCCTTGATCTACCAGGCGAAGAAGAAGAGATCTGGAATCCACTCACATATCTGGTCGGTGCCAAAGCTTTGCCACCCTCCAGCTCTTTTGATCTGGCTGGCAAAGAGAAGAAGAGATCTGGCTGAAGCCAAAATCTGCTGTGTACCATCTCCTTTGATTTGGCTATCGAAAAACGAGATGACAAGCTCTCTTCTTCCTTCCTTGATCTAGTCCATAATGGGCTAGTGGCCACAGAACTCTGCTGTTCCTCCCTGCAACAGCAGCAGTTTAGGCTAATGGTTGAGGGATGAGATGAGAGACCAATGGTAGGTAGGTTATGGTTCTGTTCGACTTATCGTCTGTTTTTTCAAAGGATTCCCCTCCCCCCCCCCCCCAACATCTCTCTCGGTCTCTCAATTTCCTAACTCAGCCATTGATAAGACTGGGTTAAAGAAATAGTGGTTCAATTGGTTAAACCACTCAGGCCAGTGGTTCAATCAGGCCTTCTAAAATTTCTTATTACCCAACCTAACCCACTATAGCTGGAGTATGACAGATTGAGCAAGGCGACCAGGTCTCAAAACACTGACCTTGACCTCTAGCTTATCTCACTTATTTCATCAAGCTATTGCTTGAGTAGGGCTAGGAGCCATTTTTGGTGCAGTTGTAAAAGGCTTGGGCTGAGTCGGGCCATGCCATAGGTTCGCGTCCTCTTGGCACTGCTACATTGTGCAAAAAAATGCGAAAGATTGGGTCTGCTCCTAGTTTGCCCCTCTCAAGGCCTCAGATTGGTGGGAACATAACTGGGTAATGGCAAACATTGCTTGAGTAGGACTGCTACAAGAGCCAATGAGGTTGTTTTTCGAGCTTTGATTAGCTATCTGTTAATCAACTAATTGCTGCAATACTCATTTTAAGTGTCAAATTCTTTTTACATCCAAAAATATCACAGTTAGATATTTTCATTTGTCTAAAATACTTTTTAAATGTTGAACATATAATTTATATATCTACCACAATTCACTCCCACCCTAATGTTGATGCTTAAGATGAGCACAGATTTATTTATTTATTTATTTATATATTTTGCTACAACCCTTTGATGACACCTTTTAGTAGTATGAACATTGATAGGCCATTCAATCCAGACTATAAGTTTCTTTTTTTCCATTTTTTAAAGTAATTTTGACATGAGTCTAAATGCGAAGGCTTGATCTCCTAACCAATCAAAAGAGGCTTTGAAGTTTATTCTTTTGGTGGCCAACTAGAAGATTATTGCCATAATCAATAATAGAGATCTTGAAATTTGCATAATAGTCCCCATGCTCAAACAATTTGTTGGTATGATGAGTCCAATTGATGGATCTTGAAATCCAACTGTATCAAGTTTGGAAACAATAATGCACAACAATAAATATAGGCTTTATGTCTAGGTTTGGTAGTATATGCGCCCAAGCACTTGGCTAATTTTATATCTGTTTCATTGTTTGACATGCAATTGATAGATTGGTGCCTAATAAAGTGTTGAAATGGCACATGAGATATATTATGGGCATCAAGGTCGGTTATCTTAGTACTAGGTATTGGTATCTTACCAGTTTGGTACGGTATGGTCGGTATGGTATGGTATACATTTGGTGCCGAAATAACTGCCAAACCATTTACTCTATTTTTATTTTGGTACATCTCGGTTTAGGTTGGTATGCCCCTCGATATGGGGCGTTATGCCTCAGTACAGACGGTACGGAGCTTGTATTGATTTGAAGTGTGGTTTCGTACCGGTTTCTTGCCAGTATAGTATGGTATAACCGGTACCAATTGGTGTGGGGCGATATGGAAAACCATGACGGGCATTATTGAAATGGCATGCTTCCATGTCCTTGCATGTTGCCTGTATCTAGTGTTGGCATGAAATACCTGGCAACGTATTAAATATATGAAAAATCTCTCATTCAGTTGGTTGCTTTTGGTAATCGGTGTACAACTGATGGCCTAGTTGCAACTAGGAATGATTTGGGTGACTATTCATATAGCTATCAACCATGTATGGTGACTTAAGTTGGAGCCAGTGTTGCTGATATGAGAACCTAATTGCTGGGATAGATGATATTCTCATGGATAGATGACCTTCTCATTATCAAATAATCTTTTCACGTTTTCACCTTGAAAGACCTATAGTGCCTGTACCAGTCACTAAACTTATTTTCTATGGTCCATTGGACCTGCATTCCTGTTTTTGAGAAATATGTGATGCTTTCAGGGAAGAACTTCAATTGCATAAACCAAATCACAACCTTATGTTTAATAGTTCATCGGAAGACATGATTATTTTTAAGAGCGTATGGGATGCCTAACAAGGAATTCACTATCCAACAAGGGAGAATATCTAGACAGGGTGAGGAGGATTGGTTATATAGTTAAATCCAGTACTGACACTTGCTAAAAGAGATTTGTAATTTATGTTGTGATAAAAATATACGATTTGTTTATGTACAAAATGTTTTTTCTGGGAAGAAGTGTATCTGATGCTGTAATCGAACATTATAAGTAAGAACCTAGTGGACATCATTCATATTAGTTATGGGTTTGTGTTACTACAATTAGAAGGATGGATTTTATATACTGTTATGGTAGATGGACTTAAATGCAAATGGTTTTGCCATCACCTGGTAGGACTTATCCCATGAGTTCTGATTTACTTGGTTCGTTGAAATATTGTTTTCCATACCAGCTACAATTTAGATAAAGAGTTCATATGAGATGTGATTAGTCTGATTAATTAGCTTTTAATTGATTGCCCATGAAACAATGCTTGAATTGAAGCTCTAATCTCAACATAATGTTGTGATCCTATCAACTTTTCGAATGAATCAGCCTATAGTGAACCTTTGCACCCACCTGGTGGCACTTGGGTGGTGTATGCTGCTTGACCTGCTACTTAACCTTTAGGATCATTGCCATTAGTGGGCTACTATTACTAAAAGCATCAAGCTCATGTATGATGTGTCCCCTAGCTCTATCAGTGTGCATGAGTGAGATGGTTTACTACTATTCCTTCTAGGACAAGGAACACGAGGGGCTGGCACCATTGGGGCTCTGTCTATGTAGAGGGGCCATGCTGCTTGCTATTGCTTTTTTCTCTCCTCTCTCCATCTCCTTTCTAGTGCGGGTGATCTAATACATGGGTAGGCAAGTTGGTTCAACCAGGGATCCCATGCAGATCCAACAGCTGGAGGCCATTCCTTATTATATATGTATATATGAGCTCCCTCTCCATGCATTGTCTGAATCAACAAGCAAAGGTTTTTTTTCTTTCTTTTGCATATTTTTGTTTGAGATTTTCCGCATGCTTCTTTTTAATCTTTAGGGCCTTGTTTCTGTCCTGGTATCCTACTTCTATTACACTCTTAGTGCTAAACTTGGTTCAAAAGTTCATGGAAACAATTTCATTGTGGGGTAGATCAGTCATTACTTATAAATTACCTCTAGCATGTAGCATTCAGCTAATGCATGGTTTGTTTTGAAGCATATGCACTTAGCAGTGTTTGATCAGCCGGAACATGATCTTCCTGTTAAATATATAAAGAACTTCACGCAATTATTTAGGGGCATAATTGTGTTACCAATGCCATTCATCTTTCTTCCTCTTTCTACAATCAGTGAGCAGCTTGATTTGGATATTCATAGCAATGAATTTGTTGTTGGCTAATTGTTACCTATAATATAAAGTTTTATAGCTAGACATGATTAGTTTAGAAGTATAACTTCTGAGTTCTGAGTAATGTTTGATCTGCTAATACATGATTATATAACCAGTTATCCACTTTGTTTCTTTGGGGTGAGTTTTTTTTCTAGTGCTGTACCTTCTACTACTTGATAACAAGCTTTGTTTGGGGTTTGATGGCAACATATTAGTTGTTTTCTAGATCAGTTGTAGGCTAACTTCAGCAAGAAGAACTTTAACCAATGCATGAAGTTTCGCAGCAGATACCTAATTTTCTATTATTTTTTTAAAATAATTCTTCAATGGTTTTTTTTTTTTTTTTTGAAGCTTTTAGTTGCTTTTCTACTGCCATAACTATTAGTTCACTCTCATTGACAAACTTCATTTGGGGGTTCATGGTAGAAAATACATTGTTGGGTTGATTGGTTATGGTTTACCTCCAGTTGGAGAATTTCAGCTGATTCATGATTTTCCTGTTAATTATTTGAACAGTCCTTTGCATATGTATAGCACTATAATCATATTAAAAACCTTTTCTCATCTGCAGTATAGCTTGGTGATAGTTAACTATGTTATCAACAGTTCTAATGGAATATCTTCCACTCTCAGTTTTTCCTTAACTCTCTTAAAGAATTGGTTGTAAAGCTAGGATCATGTCCAGACGGTGCGGGCACATTCTACTGGTACCATACCATTCTAGGAAGAAAATGGTACCTAGGGCTAGGATGGCTTTGGGACACTGGTTCTATCTCGAAGCAGGACATTATGACCATCCTGGTTACTTCTGGACCCTTGTGATGCACCAGGATGGTCAGGATGGACCCATTGCAATTTTTTCTTTTTCTTTTTTTTTTTTTCTTGCTGTTGACGACTGTTTCAGCCTATCCTGATTGTATTACCCTGTCCCTGTTCATACCATTGTAGGAGCAAACTGAGACAGGGCTTGATACCGAGATTTATACTCTTATTGCAGTGTTTTTTTATTTCATTGCCCTATCTAATTCTGCCATTTTTCTTCCTTGCAACCTGCAGGTTCTTGCTGATAAACTTCCAGAACTTCTTGATTTCCCAAAGGATCTTGTTAGCTTGGAAGTTGCATCAAAGGTATTATTTAGTTGTCTGACTCTGGAAACTTTTTGAGTTCTTCGTTAGATGTGTAGCTCACAACTGATTGAGCGAAACAACTTATTTATGTACAGATACAATTGAAAACTTTGGCGGAAGAAATGCAAGCAATAAACAAAGGATTGGAGAAAGTTGAACAGGAATTAACAGCATCTGAAAATGATGGTCCTGTATCACAAACTTTTCGTCAGGTATCAATGCATAATCATCTTCTTTGCTAGTCATGCTTGATCTTCCTCCTTCCTTCTGTTGGCTCAAAATTACCTTTGTCACAACATAATCAATTCATTGAATTTTTTTCCTAAAAATGTGTTTTTTGATTGTAGAGACCATGTTGACGTTGTTGATCTTAATTTCCTTCACCTTACTTTGCAATATGTCGGAGTTTTTGACACAAGATTAGGATGCATGTAATTTCAAAGAAAAGCCAAGGATGTATTGTTCAAGTATATCTGTGCTATTAAAAACATTTATAAAATGATTAAATTCAATTTAACCATTATAAAGCTCATAACTGAGATGACACTAGGATGATCTGGCTTATAAGGGTATGATACTTCATAGAACATACAGAAAATGATTTCCATGTGTAAATTTGGTTTGATTCTTTAGTGTTCTTTTGCAAAGGAATGTTGAAGTTGAAGAGAAATATATTTCAAGGTATGTTATTATTATTATTTTTTATTGTGATCAACTGACACTGAGGCAGCACATGTAAATTGTGACCATAGAAAACACATGACTTAACTGTTGCTATATGAAATATAAGATCTCGAGTAGGAAGAAATGCCAGGCAAATTAAATAGAACTTCCTCCATCTACCATTGGATTAGAGACTATCCCTATTCCCTTGATGCAGTTTGAAAAGAGCAGTGTATGCGAATCCTTAGTTTTCTGAATGCCAAGTTTCATTTTGTCAGTATTCTAGCACAATCAGGGAAGTTCTATGGGACTGTATATGATGTTTCTTTGTGGCACTGTCTCCAAAAAAAAAACCCTAAGATATAATCAGACATTTTGATTATGAAAGACTTTGTAGCATAATTTTGACATAACATTGGAATAGGTGATGAGATATATGCAGTATTAGCTACAATTTATGATTTTGCTTTATCACAATCAATGATCCAAATTCATGAATTTGAAGCAAGGTGCTGTGTACAGCTGGGACTCTTTATTGACTTATTTGGCTTATTTTCTTATTATCTCTCTTTTCTTGATAGCTCTGACTCATTGATTGAAACCTCCTTTTTTTTTTTTAATCCAGACATTGAAACAGTTTCTTGTTGTTGCTGAAGCTGAAGTTAGGGCATTAACTTCACTTTATTCCACTGTGGTATGTCTTAAAGCAATTTATGAGCAAAAAGAATGTTGATTCCACAACCTATAAAAAATCAAATCCCTAAAGAAATGACAAGTAATGAAAATTGCTCAATAGGGTAGGAATGCAGATGCTCTAGCCCTCTATTTTGGAGAAGATCCAGCAAGGTGTCCATTTGAGCAAGGTAACTTTGTAACCTAAATCCACCATATTATTATTATTATTATTTTTGTAGATGTGCTGATGTATAGGCAAATTGTAGTGACAAACAAAAAAAAAAAGTATTGGGATGAGAATGAAAAAAATGAGTTCAAGGATTTCCTAGATGAATATCAAATCATGTTTTTTATGTGAATTTATGGTATTAAATTTATGCTAATATTGTAAGTGTTTATGAGGCCACATGGGGGAGTGACAAATGTTGTGTGTGAGGGAGAGATATTTGAGCCCAGGGATGTGGAGATACTGATAGAAGTGACTTCCATTGCAGGAGTTGAGGTTTGAGAGAGAATATAGAGGATAGGGCATTTTTCTAATATGTACATATTCATGCCATGAAAAGTAGTTCTTATTTTGGTAAGTGAAAAATAATCGTAACTTCAAAGGTTCATTTAATAAAGTAATTTTTAGTTCAAGAATCAAAAACTGATACCCTCTTTCACCTAACTTTGCCTTTTATAGATTGTCATATAGCATACCTGACACAGTTAAATTTTAATTCCAGTTAAATTTTGCTACATTTCTCATTAATCATAGTTGCTGCTGTTGGGTTTTGCGCAGTGGTTTCTACAATTCTCAACTTTGTGAGAATGTTTGTACGTGCTCATGAAGAGAATTGCAAACAGCTAGAGCTAGAGAAGAAGAAAGCTCAGAAGGAAGCAGAAAATGAGAAAATGAAGCTCAATATTTTAAAGAAAGATCCTGAGATTGTATCACGATCTCCAACTAAAAATGCCAGCACTTCATAATCAATGTTCTGACAGTTAAAATTTGTTCCTACTGACAACACAAGTTTTTCTAGATGGGGGAGAAATAGCTGTTCTCTCCTTTGCCTGGCACCAACAATATGGGATGGATAAAATCTAACAGAGATTGTCATTGTTCAAAGATAGAATACGAAGTAAAGCATCTCAAATGATAGGAATAAGCCCAGGTGGACAGATGCTGTGAAAAGGTGAACTTCTACTAGCAAATGCAATAATGCAAATGCAGTTGTTGTAACTGAGAGGTGGGCACCACTAGCACTTCCCATTTCTGCCTAACTCTGTTTATGCTTTTGGCTTTTAAGTTATGATTTTATGGTTATTTTATATTCTTTAATGCAGCTTGCCTTGAAGCAGAGGTGGAACAATTTGGAGAACCCCATCGCAGCCATCCTATATAAATTACTAACCAGAATCTATGTAGTTGTAGACATATTTCAGAATAGAAAATTTCATTTGTCTAACCATAGTTTTGTCATTTTTTCTTTTTACTTTATTTGTGTATATCCTTTATGTTTTTATTACAAAAGGTTATGTAAAGAGAATTCTTGATTGATTTAATCACTGAAAGCCATTATCTCTTATACTTTCTGGTGTCTTTTGCCCTCAACAAACTTGATCTGACACTGCTCATACGGAAGACTGGAATAGGTTTGATTTTACCACCCAAAAAATCTAGAGTTTTGATGGAAATTGCAATACCAGCAATAGGAGATGCAGATAATATCTTGAGCATTATTTTCTAGAATTTTGCAGCAGATAAGAGTTATTCCAACAGGGAGGGAAATAGGTCAGGTTAACCTTGGAGCAATAACTTATTTGGTTTATGATCAAGCTTAGAATTAGAATTAGAATGGCTATAACTCTTGAAGCATTTGATTCGTGATTGTAATCGGAATGAGAATGGAAATTTGAATCCTTAGGTTTTACAAGGATTGGTTCGTTCCTGTTCTACCCTATAATCAAAATTGGAACATGACTCGTTCTAACTAAACAATTGAAATAGAAGTCATCCATTCTTATTTTACATCCTAACTTCTCCTAACCAAACACTCCCTCAAATTGATTAATTGGATCAGCTACAGTTTTCAACCAGCAATTGATGCCCCAAATTCTCCTTTGCTATTCATATTTGTAATGCACATTTCTGTCAGTTCCAAACATGAGTCTTCCCTATTCTTAAAACAAGTTTAGTCTTCATCAAGCACTCGGCTTGAGCTGTGGTTTTCATTGAAAGGTTGCCGGAAAAGGATAAGAAAAATTAAAGGAATTTAAAGTGCTCCACCCAACAGAAATTTATAATTAAAATATATTTTCAATAAATAATTGATAAACTATAAATTGCTTTGAATGAATAAATTAAGTTGACAAGTATTTTTTTATCCTAGAAATTCTGATATGTAGGAAGCTGAATAAAAATTATGCATATCTTATGAGCTTTCCAAGACTGTTTTGCCCATAATATGTGGAACATTGTTTCTAAGACATTTATATGTGGGAATTTGTAAGCAACAGATAGAAATTCCATATGATTTGATACGCTATGAATTACAATGTTCGGGATGGTTCAGCATTTCATAGGTATGATTGTGCAGATATAAATATATTTATTCTTTTAAATTATGATGAAAGTATTTTCTGAAGGAGTGGGGTGGTCTTTCGTGGGCACATGATCATTCCCTGGAGCTGCTGTAAGATATGTGATCCGACATGATCAGATGTGGTGACGCCTCTCAAAGCATAAACAGACGGTCATGCATGCATGGAATACCACATTGGTTTTTGCTGGATAGACCTACCCCGGTGCCTTGCTAAACATCATGTTCTTTCAAGACCTAAAGCAGAATCTGATGTAATTATTGCAATCCATCAGCTGGATGGCCAACTATTACCTGTTTAAAGGGCAAACGTTTGATGTGAAACGCTGCAAAAAGTTCATATTTGTGATTCTGAAGCAGTGAGTATCGGTTGCTTTTATCTGAAAAATTAATAAATAATATATATCACTTATTTTATGAATATATAGTTAAAATTCCAAAACTATCCAGCTTTTGGTGTCATAATTTTCCATCCAATTTCTCCTTCTACACATTAAACTGCTTTGTCTAGAATTTGCATGATCGAAAACTAAAACCTGTCTATGTAATTAAACTAAAACAACAATTTTGTTATGCTTCTTAGTGAGAAATTTGATAAAAAAATAGTGGAACCGAAAACTAGAAAAATTGTATCAGCTAGGAAACAGGCCGAATGTTATATTTGGCAGGGTGACTTGCTCCATCTACCAGTTCTTTCACATAATATTTGTTGTGCCAGATATTTGGAACCCCTTGGTGAGAGGCCGTTTAAAATCAAAGACAGAAAAAGCAGATTCCAAAGGCAACCTCTATGTTTATAAATAGCACTACATGAAAAAGGAGCAAACAATCCTACAACAAAAAATCCACTGAGGTTGTAGCTTTTCTAATTTGACAGTTCGATCTTATTGCTTGTAGGGTGAAATGGGTTGTTCATGAACCACTTGCAATCTAAGAGGACTGCTCAAGCTTGTGATGAGGAATCAAGCCAAGCTTAAAATCTCATGTTATGGCTTATATATGAATCAAACGAAGGTCGGATGGTATAGACCCGGATGGTATAGACCCAAGTGTTCAGACACCTCTTTTAGGCGGTCTCTTGAAGGTAGCGTATTCTTTAGCTTGGCTCATCCTTGGGGTTGCTCTGAGTATCTGTATAATAATTCTTTTAAAGATCTTGGCTCAAGTTGGCATTGCTGATGTTTTGAGCCTTAAGGATTCTTTTAGGTTTGTTGTTGCCTCCTGGACCCCTGTGGTTTCCGATTTGTGTATATAGGCGTGTGGGTTTCAAGGGTCTCTTGGGTTAGCCCTCGCTTCTTGGTTGTCGAGGTTTTCTTATCGGTTATTCTTGTTTGAAAGTGAGGCACCTGCGATGTTTTGGTCGACTATTCTTATTCGAAAACGAGGTGCCTTTGACTTTTTTGTGACTATTCTCATTTAGAAATGAGGCATCTTTAGTTTTTTTGTCAGCTATTCTCGTTAAAAAATGAGGCATCTTTGACTTTCTCGTTAGCTATTCTCGTTTGGAAACAAGGCACCTTCAGCTTTTTCGTGGCTATTTTCATTTGAAAATAAGGTATCTTTGACTTTCTCGTTGGCTATTCATTCGAAAATGAGGCACCTTCAGTTTTTTTGTCGGTTATTCTCATTCAGAAATGAGGTGCCTTTAGCTTTTTTGTGACTATTCTCGTTTGAAAACGAGGCACCATCAGCTTTTCTATGGCTATTCTCGTTTAGAAACGAGGAACCTTTGGCTTTCCTGTGGTTATTCTCGTTTAGAAATGAGACACTTTCGGCTTTCTTGTTCGGAAACGAGGCGGCTTTAGATTTTTTTATCGATTATTTTTGTTTGGAAATGAGGTACTTTCGATTTTCTCGTGGCTATTCTCATTTAGAAATGAGGTGCCTTCGATTTTTCTGTGGCTATTCTCATTCGAAAATGAGACGCCTTCGATTTTTTCGTGGCTATTCTCGTTCGAAAATGATACACCTTCAGCTTTTTCATGGCTATTCATTCAGAAACGAGACGCCTTCGGCTTTCTATTTGACTATTTTCATTCGAAAATGAGGTGCCTTCAACTTTTCTATGGCTATTTTTATTCAAAAATGAGGCACCTTCCGCTTTTCGATGGCTATTCCAGTTTGGAAATAAGGCACCTTTGGCTTTTCCATGGCTATTCTCATTTGGCAACGAGGTGCCTTTGCTTTTCTAGGCTATTCTTATTCAGAAATGAGGCATCTTCGAGGATCTTCTCGTGGCTATTCTCTTTCAAAAATGAGATGCCTACAAGGATCTTCTTGTCTACTATTCTCGTTTGGAAACAAGGTGCCTTTAGTGTTCTCATGCATATTCTCATTTGTAAATGAGATGCCTTTGAGGATCTTTTCATGGCTATTCTCATTTGAAAATGAGGCACCTTCGAGGGTCTTCTTGTGGCTATTCTTGTTCGAAAATGAGGCATCTTCGAGGATCTTCTTGTGGCTATTTTCGAGGGTCTTCTCATCGGCTATTCTCATTTGGAAATGGGCACCTTTGGTGTTCTCATGGCTATTCTCATTCAAAAATGAGGCACCTTCGAGGGTCTTTTTGTTAGCTTCATCCGGTCGACCTCCTTAGGTCAGCTTCATCAGATTGATCTCCTCGATCGGCTTCATCAGGTTAGCCTTCTTGGGTCGGCTTTGTTAGATCGATATCTTTGGATCAACTTCGTTAGGTTGGCCTTCTTGGATTGACTTTGTCAGGTTGGCCTAGGTCTTTACTTGTGTTTGATTTTATCTTGGCTTCAAGCTTGAGTTGGACAACTTGACCTCGGTCTTGATCTTTACCTCGGCTTGGTCTTTTTTTCAGCCTTAGGTTTGATAGCTCAGCGTCGATCTTAATCTTGACTCGATCTTGAGCTTGATAGCTTGGCCTTAATTTTCATCTTTATCTCGGCTCGATCTTCGGCTTGATAGTTCATCTTTGGTTTTGATCTTCACCTTGGTTTAGCCTTGATCTTTGCCTCGGTTATGGGCTTAAGCTTGACAGCTCGATCTCGGTCTTGAACTTTACCTCGGCTCGATCTTGAGCTTTGCCTAAGCTCGATTTTGATCTTCATCTCGGCTCGATCTCGAGCTTTACCTTGGCTCGATCTTAAGCTTTGCCTCGGCTTGGTGTTGATCTTGCCTTAGCTTTGTCTTAAGTTTTGCCTCGGCTCGATTTTGATTTTGATTGGTCGGCATCGATTTTGATCTTTGTCTCGGCTCGATCTTGAGCTTTGCTTCAGCTCGATTTTGACTTTGACCGTTTGACATCGGTCTTGATCTTTACTTCGACTCGAATACTCAAAGACCTGTGGACCTGTAAAAAAGAAGAAAATAGAATGATGGATGAGGACTTGAAAGCCTCTTACTATGAGAGTTTTGAGTTGTGCGAGTCTCTTCCTCGTAGAGCCTATTTTCTTAGAATGTCCTTGATTCTATTCAGATAGATAAAAAAGCATGAATCCATCATGATTTAGGGGACAGAATTCGAGAGATTTTCGTAATCTCCTTGTTTACATTTTAATCTGTCATAATTTTCTTTCTTATTTGGATCTCATCAAAAATTCAAAATTTTGACATATAGATGAAGAAGCAGGAATATATCATGATTTAGAAATCAACAAATTTCTATAATCTTATTCTTTATCATGATGCTGCAATCTTCTTCCTTATTTGTATCTCATCAAGAATTCAAATTTTGAAATATGGACGAGAAAGTATGGATATATCATGATCCAAAAATCGGAAGATCCCTGTAACCTCTTTTATCTGGATACTGCGATCTCCTTCTTTATCTGAATGTTTTGATTTTCTTTCTCATTTGGATCCCATCAGAAATTCAAATTTCAAAATATAGATGAGGAAGCATGGATCCGTCCTAATTCGAAAATTAGGAGGATTCCCATAACCCCCTCCTTTATCTGGGTGTTGCGATCTTCTTTCTCATTTGGATTGTATGCCCCCAATTTTGATCCCAACTAAGATAGCCTGGAGAACATTAACCGATCTACCTGACTCGTGATAGTGAAAGATGAAGCACAGATCTTCCTAGGAGGATTGTGGATCCTGCTCTAGTTGGCGTTTAGGATAATCTGGAGATGGTCGGATCTGATTGGCATTGACTGATCTGGAGATGGTCGGAGTAGATCTGGTCGGTATTTGACTAATCTAATCTTTAAGAACTTGGAGGCATTAGAGTGGCACAATAAAGTTTCTTTTATGTAATACTTGCTCCTTTCCATAAATGAGCCTGGACCTTCCTTCTAGTGTCAATCAATTACTACAGAATTTTGTTTTGGATCGGCTTGGCTGGAGCTGGGTAACGATTGCAGGACGGTGATGACAGGATGGCATCGATCAAGAACCTACAAAATAAGTCTCTGATTGGAGTTGGCTCGGATGGGGGTCTTTTGATGCTCAAGTCAGAAGTTTGAATAGATGGAAAGGAGTGAGCGTATTAGGAGAGAAGTGATTTCATACATTGAGAGTCCCCCGTGGGCCTCTATTTATGGGTAAAGACTGAAGAGCCGTGAGAAGGAAGAAGAATCGAACGATTAGCCTTGCCTTATTGGATGAGATATACTGGTCCTCTCCTACTTTATTTAGAGAGATATATTTATTATTTTTTTCTTTATCTGCTCACGACAGATTGTCACATAGATTCTAAAATTTTTTCAGCTGACGTAAATCAAATATGATATTTTTCTAAAATACCAGCATGGGTTGGCCATCATCAAGATTGGACTGGATCCAGCTCCCTATACGTTGACTTTATCTGAGGAAAAAATTTTCTACCCGTAATAGATTCTGAATCTAAATTCAATAAGCTATATTGTCCTTCAAGTTAAGGGACTACTTGTAAGCTTGTGTACCTAGTTTATACTTATATTTATGACAAAACTTTGTGAGGTGGATTGCTAGTATGACTACTTAATATGATGGCACATCCAGGTGTGAGTACAAGGTTTGACTTTGATGAAGAAGAAGTTCTATACCATTACTGCTCATCTTAGCAGCCTTATAGGTCTAATGTCCAACCTTACCTATAACTATGAGTAAGTCTTGAGTGCCTAAGTTCATCCAATCCTAATAGTGGATTCCATCCCCTCCACTTAGATAAATTATCGTCGTACCCTAGACTCTTTTCTGATTCTATGGTTGATACATGGTGCATACTTTATACATTATATGACTAAATGGACATAAACTAGCTATAATTTCTTAATTATTGTTGGTACTAAATATGCACATGGTATTTAGGGTGTATCGTACTTCCATCATCAAGTTCAAATAAGATTGTATATATATAATAAAAATTAAATAATAAAATATATATTTATAGGATGTTGGGTGGATAATCTCTAATTAGTTCAACGAAGATCATTATAATTTATTCAACATATACAGCCACTTAAACGAACGAACATGTAAGTCCGTGAAAATTATAATTACTTTGGACAACGTACATAGTAAAAAAAGGCACAATAATGCAGAGAATGTAGAGGAAGTGCTTGAAGAGTGTGACCCCTTGGATGTGACGGAGAGCAGAAGAAAGCTGAAGTCTGCGGTACGCATTCCAAATTCCAATGATATCCCACACTAATATTAAAAAGTGAAGATGGCGCTGGATCCCCCTCCTTAACAGTAGCCAACGGACCACCAATCCCCATGATAGAAAGACCCCATCCCGAGAGAGACGTCTCACCTAATTGCGTACCCCGGCCCAAATGGGCCAACCTCTCTTTTATGGACATCTTGTCGTCATCTTCGGCTTTTTATGCTTCCTTAGCTGTCCTTGGAGATGGTGGTAGCTGGCTAGTGCTTGGCCGGGGCAATGGACATGAAGCTTTTGCAAGTTAAGATTGACAAATTGTTAAGTTTTTACGAATATGGGTGATGGTACCAAACACAAGATTAAGATCTCCATGACGAATTTAAGAGTATCCACCAATTTAAGAACACCTTGCCTTGCAAGATGATCATTTCTTGCAACGAGAAATACGTAACGCAAACTCTATTCTATTTATAGCACTTCATTTTAGATAATGAATTCATTCCAGTACTACCAACCATAGAAATACGTTTTCTCTAAGATACATGGTTCATACTGGAAAGGTACAACGTTGGGCTGCCGGCGCTCCTAGCTTCTCTTTCTGGAGTAGGTTTATCAACTCCGCAATCACTAGAAAGAAAGTGAAGGCCCCACTACTACATTCATGGACTATTGATTTGATTGATCTCTATTTGGTATTCATTCGACCTGAGGCAAAAAAAAAAAGTGGGATTTTTTAAGAAACATACGATTAAACAGTTGAATGCAAAAGAACAAGAAATTAGCCACTACAGTGGCAGCCCAACGGTAATGATCTTGAGCTCTCCTCCAACGGCTGAGATTCGAATCTCAAATAAATGCCAAAGTGAAATGACCCAAGACGATCACTATTGGCAGCCTTGGCATGGAGAATGCTGGGAGCTGTTGCCTATTATACTGATAATTGTGGTAGCATGGATGGTGACGTACTCATCGAACGGTAGGGAAGGATTAAGCATTGGCATGGTGTATCGAACATTACACCTATGGGAAGGAGCCTCAACAGGGGGGTTGTTGCACCGATCTCCCCCCTCTTCCCATTTTTCTATATTAAAAAAAAAAAAAGAAAGAACAAGAAATTAGGATTTGTAGTCTGGATGTTAATTCGGTATGCTTATCCATAGACAGTCTAGGGTCTCAACCTTGCAAGATAGCTTTCCAACCTCACTTAATAGGTCATTGTGGGTGAGGAAAACTTAGTAGATTTTTTTTTTCATATTTTAAGTGCTCCATGAATTCTCCTATCTTATTATTTTTATATGCAAAACTAATTATAAGCCTTTAGAATAAAAATAGCCTAGACAACATTATAGCCAACAGAAAGTATAGGGAAATTTGACGACCAAATAGCTTTGAGGTGCCTCCACAAAATCAACAATTTTATTTTTATTTTTATTTTTTTGCTTCATGAGAAACATGAGATATTTTAAAAAGTTTCGTGACTTGGCTCATTTGAATATATCTAAATGTCTAAAAGGTTTGGATCTTAACATCTAAATTTGTTTAAATGGGCTGAGAGGCTGCACAGGGATGACAACGAGTTGTATATCGATCAGATCGATTAATATTTGTATGCATCCTATCATAAAAAATCCATACCTATAACAACCCTGCATGCATCTTGGATGGGCTCGGGTAAAATAGAGGATGCAAGTTAAGTTGGATCAGATTAGATATAGCCATCTTATTTCGGATCGGATCGAACAAGTCTCATAAAATTCCTCCAAACCCTACATATCATCGTGCTTCTAATGAAGATTAAGCTCTCAAAACTTTTGGAACGTAGGAAAACCCTCAGTCTCCCTTAGGTGCTCTCCTTCCCCATAGATTTTCAAAAAGAGAATGATTTATGAAAAAAAAAAATAAGCAAAAAGAGAAAAAAATCTTAGGTACTCTCCTACCCCTTGGATCTCTAAAAAAGAGAATGAAATGAAGAGAAAATAAGAGAAAAGAAAAATGTGAGGGAAAATGTCTTACTTTTTAATTTTTTCCATCTTTCCTTTGTTTTCATTTATTTTTCTTATTTGCCCCAATTTTTCCTCTATTTTTTCCATCCTCAGGAGTCTCAATCGGGTGGTTCAAGCAAGCGGCCGAATATGACTTAATCGGGCCGATCCAAGCAACGAATGGGCACTTGCCATGGCGACAAGCAAGCGGATGACGCTTGATCCAAGTATGGCGAACCACCTTAACAATTTCTCTGATGTCATTCTTAGCTCCATCCTCTCCCTCCTCGCTATCCGGGAGGTTGTTTACACCAATATCCTCTCCAAGCGGTGGCACCAACAACCTCTTCCTCAGTGCCACCAACCTCTTTCCTCCCCATCTCTGCTTTTCTGACTCCAAGATTTATAATCTCTTTAGAGATGAATGCCATTGCCTCATCAACCAGCTTTCACACTGCTTTCTCTCCATCGCCGATATCCTCTTTGTCCACCACCAAGCACCTATTAAAGTTTGATGTTGTGTGTTTATTACTCGTATCCAATCCGATCTCATTTTGGATATTTTTTTATAAAATTCATACTTGTCCTGAATTTTAATCAGATCGGATAAAATCTATCTTATTCAGATTGGATCGGGCCAGATACTCAGTGGGCCAGATAAAATTGCTATCCATAATACTACAATAAAAAAAGAGATGGGAAATTGCTATTTGTTGCATTTGGTCTCATCCATGAGACTATGAGTCTATAGTCATTCACCATCAATGTGAAGTTAATGTGATATAACTTTTTAGCACCAATGTAACATCGCTGGTAAGCATAAGGAACATATATTGACAAAATGCTAGCAGACAAAAAGAACTGTTCTCATTTTGATAAAACCAGCATCATGGGCGTACATTTCACTTGGAGGCCATCTTTTAGTAGATAAATATCATAGAAAAATTGATTAGCTCTTCCATTGATCAAGTTGTCCATATTTCCTAGTTTCTTTAGAAGAATAAACTATTTTCTCATCAACCAATAAATAATCTTTTATTATTATTATAATATATAATATTATATATATTATATTTTATAATATATATTTATACATACATACATATAGTAAGAATATATGTAGATATTAGCAACTTATTTAAAAAATTAGTAATACAAAAAAATATGAATAACAGATTTTAAAATTATTTTTTAATGAAAAAAATGAATAAATATTTTTTTAATCTAAATCTGTCTAAAAATTATTTATTCAAAAAAATATAAATTTTTAGATGAGTTTTTTTAGCCCTTAAAGAACAGTCCTTTAAGATCATCTATGAACTTTGGTTTTCTTATCCATGTTTCCAAACTATAATTTCTTAATGCCAAACCTTTGCTATAAGTAAAATTATTTTTTGAGAGGAAAGATGAAGTAAGCTCCCCGCTTTTTTTTTTGGACAAAAGATAAAGCTGGGCCTAATCAATTTCATTTAGGAAATAAAATAAAAATGCAAAAACATCCCAACCAAAGATAAAGGAAGAAACAACACTAAATTAGAGAATACAAAAGGATGTAATAAGTAAAATTAATATGGACAGTTGAGTATCTATATAAAAGAACAAGTAGTAAGCTATCTTAGCCTATGCATCAGGAAATTAGTTGTCATTAAATCCTTCTATTAATTGATATGGAGCATGATGCTAACAGTGATATGCCAAATAGACCGTTAGGCCCCGCCTTACTTTCTCAAAATAAACAAAAAAAGACAGATGATTGCCCAAAAAAAAAAGGAGTTTTATGAAATCCATTGGAGCCTCCTCATGCACAATGAATTAATGATTCACCATTTAATTGTTTCGGATCTGGATTTTCTTATCTTATAGCTCCTATTTGAATGATTGGATCCAAAATTCAATAGATTTTATAGGTTGGATTAGTATAATTAGCAAAATCAAGTTAGGTTAGGTCTATATTCATAAATACTCGGAATATCTTTGAAGTGGATCAGTCTGAATACCATACAGAAAAAAGATCTTAATAGATGTAGCGCAATATGATTTTGCTTGTTGTACTAGTCCAACTCATGAATTATATGTAATTTTGGATCCAATCATCCAAATAGACCTATAATAGTATAAATATCCTGTAACTTCAAATAATGGTTGCCATTTGGCCTATCAAATCTTTGACTTCATGTTTCGAAATAAATCAATGGCTATTATGACAATTGTTATCTGCCATCACGATGTAAAATTGTTAAATAAGCATATAATTTGATTTCTATTGCTTGCAAAGTAACATATTATTTTTCGAACTGATCTTAAGATGACAAAAGTTATTTTAAAATGAATAGTGAATATGTCTAACTGATGGCTGTTATAACGGAGCAACAACCATCCTTATATCTATTGTGCTAGGTGAGGATAGCCTCCCAAACCATTATGACGACATATGCTACTTTATGAAAGTAATTGCAGGCTGAGATTAAAAATTATGTGGCTTGGTTGATACCCGTGGTCTTGCCTACGCACCTATGCATGCATGTGGTGCGTGCTTCAGGGCATGGATGTGTCTGCTGGCACTCAACATGCAATTGCTGAATCCACACCTCTTAAGGGGCTCCGGCTGACATCTTTATGACAATATATAATTAGCCTTTTGTGCTCCTTCACAATATTTTGATGCTAAACATTACTTCTAATCAGCAAACTGACTTTCCTAAAGACACTTTGCAAAATACGAGAGACGGAGAGAGGGAATGCCTAAAGAAATAATATTCCACTTTGAAATGAGCACATAACCTCCCTCAAAAAAAAAAAAAAAAAAAAAAAAAGAAAAGAAAAGAAAAGAAAAGAAGAAATGAGCATATAAGCATCTAATTTAGCCAACTTTTTTTTTTGGTTAATGGTAGGAAACCTCTTGACTCTGTCTTTTCTTTTTTCTTCTTTTTCTCTTACTCCTCCTTCTCTTTCTTTTTCTTTCTTTCTTTTTAAGTAAAACAAGCCTGGATGCTTGAAAACAACAATTATCGATCGGTCATTAGCCATCCCAAGAATTTAGCTTTTCTAAATAAGTGCAAATACACCAATTTTCTCTTTCATGTTATAGGCATCCTATGGTTACGTTTAACCATCAATTGGTCGATCCAGATCTATGATCTAGAAAAGCCAATACGGGCATGTGCCACATTCCTTGTAGCTTACTTTGGAAACCTTGGAGGACATTGGCTTAATCATTGCTTACGCACCAGAAGAACATCTCCTAATACCACATTAAAAAAAAAAAGAAAAAAGGCACAGTCTCTTAGACTACAATAACACCGCATGTTAGCTAGGTGGCAATCAGGTTGGACCCAACGGGAATTGAATTAAATATCATAAAAAAAAAAAAATTTCTATCAATCTGAATCTGATCTATTTAATAAATAGATCAAAATTCAGAATTCAATCTACTACTAAATTAAATAGGCAACTATTCAATCTACTACAAAATTGAGTCATTAAACTGATTAAATACTAAAGCAAAGATATTTCTGTACCGAAAAAAAACAGAAAAAGATATCCAAAAGCAAAGATGAGCCATGCCCACCCCTATCCTGAGATGACTAATAGCTCGAAAGCCCTAAGCCGGGTGCTCCTTTCTCCTCTCCATGCCTCTCTGGCTCTTCCAAGCTCGTGAGGCACAAGACAAAAAGGCATTGAAAGGTGGCTCCAAAATAAACGGCCACCTGCATGTGAGCCTGTCTTGGATTCCGGACTTTCTCTGTCTATCTCCTTAGAGCGAGAAGTAAATCCCTCTCACCCTCTGCTACAAACCTCCCAACCCCACCACCCCCTTCTCCCACTCCATTGCAGTAAAAAAAAAAAAAAGGGAGCAGCAGTAGGGACAGAAAAGAGAAAGGAGCTTCCAGCACAATCCTCCCCCCACCTTCCACTCATTGCTACATTGCTTCCATTAGCTGTTAAGAAACAAGGGAAGGTAGAGAGACAAGAGTGTCAGGGGATGCAGGGGAGCACTAGAAGGAGAGCTCTAGCTAGAAATCGGGTGGCTGCTGGCTCTGTCTGGGAGACAAGGATGAGAATGGATGAAGTCAAGGGTGGCATCAAGGTGTTCAATGGCGACGAGAGCCGCGACGACGATGGCAATGCCGACGAGGATGGGCTTAGGGTGTACAGAAGGCTGAGGAGGAATCAGAGCGATGGCGTCTCCACGGAGAGGAGGAAGAGGAAGAATTGGAGGCCGCCTGAGCCGGCGGCGAGTGGCTCCATGGTGAGAAGCCCGATTCCGCTGAGGAAAGTTAAATCAGAATTGCTGAATTCTCCAAGGCTTCGTGGTGAGAATTGTGGGGAAATTGGAGAGGAGAAGGTTGTTTTGGATGGTGTGGGAAATGATGGTGGGATTGGGGAGAAGCAAGTGCTGCTCATAGACAATGGTGGTGGTGGTGGTGATGAAGAAGAGGAGGTTGAGATAGAGGTAGAGGAGGAAAAGAAGAACTTTGATGACAAGGAAATGGATGTACCAGTGGAGAAACCAAAGAATGTGGAGGAGGAGGAGAGAATTAATCAGATCACAGCTGATGAGAAGCCGAAGATTGTGGAGGAGGAGAAGAGAATTAATCAGATCCCAGTCGAGAAGCCGAAGAATGTGGAGGAGAAGAGAATCAACAAGATCCATGAGATAGCAGTGCTGCCGAAAGTAGAAAAGAAGCCGATGCTGCAGGTAATACGCCGCCGGCCAATTCATCTGGATCCCATAAAACCATCTCCTGGTAAGCCGTTCTAAGCTGTTATTTATATTGTTCCTCCAAGAATCCGACAGAAAATATCCTCTTTCTTTAGTTGTATTCCATTTCAGAATCTAATAGTTCCGAGTGATTTTGATCTCTGAATTTCGGATTTTGTTGTTCAACAGTTGAAGTAGAAGAAGAAATTTTTGTGAACATATCGGCGACCCAGAACAGAATGCAGAACATTGGTAAGAGCCGACATTGTCACCGATGTTTTCTTATAAATTTATATTTATCTCTCCATCTCCTTTAACCATGGACCAATCTGTTGAATTGTTCAGTGAATTTGGTGATGTGGAGAGACGTATCGAAGACGGCTTTCGTCTTTGGTTTTGGAACATTCTTCCTCCTGTCCTCTTCCTATGCCAGGGATCTTAATTTCAGGTGAGTAATTAAGACCTGAAACATAACTCCCATTGTGGGAAAATGTAATTAGAAGGCAGCAAAGGACACTGATATCCTTCCAAAATTCCATTTTCTGCAGCCTAATTACAGCAACTTCCTATCTGGCTCTCGTCTATCTCGCTTTAATTTTCTTGGTCAAGTCCATTCTCCGAAGGTAATTCCTTGAACCCTCCCACAAAACCAATCACCAAAATCATAAACCCCCTGTTATTTTACAATTTTATGGAAATGTAATAGGGGAGCTACCATAGAATATGATGAAAAGGATGAGAGGTACATGGTGGGAGAGGAGGAGGCCATCTGGCTTCTGAGGCTGCTTCTTCCTTACATAAACGAGCTGATGTTAAAGCTCAGGGCTCTTTTCTCTGGAGAACCCGCAACTACCATGAAGGTAAGATTTGGTTCTGTGCTCTTCTTTTCTCCCCGGTTCCCAAAGGCTTGTACTCATAGAGGGACATGTGGTTCCCGCAGCTGGCGGTGTTACTATTTGTGATGGCCAGGTGTGGAGGCTCCATCACCATATGGACATTGGCCAAACTGGGTGAGTTCTGGAATGGAGTACAATGCATCACTAAATTCTAATTTACGAGCCGAATACATCTCTGATTGTTCTATTTGTGCTTGTTATTGATGCAGTGTTCTTTGGAGTTTTCACCATCCCAAAAGTGTACTCTACCTATTCAACTCAGCTGGCAAAATATGGTAAATGGAACCTCTTGATTTAGTTACAGTTGATGATAGATTGGTATAGTGGTAAAAAGACTAGAAGGTCGTTGGTATTAGGATAGTTAACAAGTAGCTTCATTTCTTTCTTTCTTTTTTCACTTTACCTTGCTTTTAATCACTTTGGATAGGGTATCAAACGGCTCTTTTATCCTTTTTCACGTGCAATGAATCATGGTCAATGAGGAAGGTCTAGTTGTATGACACATGGACCCAGATTTTATAATTCCACAAAGTATATTAATTAATTTGGAGAACCACATGTCGATCGAAGTTCCGTGCAATGTACGTCTTTCTTTGACTTGAATACATATAAAACACAATAGTCCGAATATCATTTGTATGTTTTGTAAGCAAGTGATCTTGAGAACATGTTTGTGTCCTTTGTGGATCACTGATGGTGGGTGCAAGACGTTCCATTGGTGATCCCATCCCATGGTAGTTTAATCAAATTTACTTCTGTTAATGGTTCTTGGTAACAAGGGCTGGTTAATGGAAGAAAATGATGAATCTAAGTTGATTCATGGCATAGAAACCTACATTCAAGCTAGACAATAATGCCTTTGATCGGATGGTAAAGAGCCCAAGGCTTTAATATCCAGAAAAAGTCGCTCGCCTTGGAGGTTAAAGAAAACCTCCACCTAGTCTTGTCAATGATTGGCATCCAAACAACATTCCACTAAGCGATTTATACATATTTTATTGACGATGATTATAAGGAGATAATTCCAAACCGAAAGAACAACCAATATATTAAGTTGCAGGCCCAAAAATAATTAGCTTCTGAATCCCCGGTCCAATAGTGTAGGATACTTTTGTAGCAAGTTCTTTTAGGTTTAGGCATTGTTATATAATCTCTATTTTACATATTGCCGGACTCATCTTTCTTTCCCTAACGCGCTAATTTATCTGATACCTCAATTTATGTTATGTATTGAATTTTTGTTTCAAATTGTTTCATAAATTTTAGGCAAATTTTGGTTGGAGAGATTTAGAGATGGATGGGAGACATGCACCCACAAGAAAGCGGTCGCTGCCGCCATGTTCACCCTCATATGGAACCTCTCATCCACCGTCGCTCGCATTTGGGCTGGTAATTAACCTATCCTCTAATCATATCATAAGTTATTTCCATTCAAATATCCATGCTATCTTCTATTTATACAAAGTGTGGGCCGGTGACCCTCATAAGTTATTTCTTTGGCAGTGTTCATGCTGGTTGTGGTAGTAAAATGCTACCAACAACATGTAGCGGATGAGTGGAATGGGCAAGAGGAAGTGGTGGTGGAGGAAGGACAAGGAGATTCCAAGCCAGCCCGGAGCCAGGGTCCTAGACAAGTCCACCGACATAAAGGTGGGCCAACTCCTACTGAGGTGAAGATAAAAAAAGGGATTTAAATAGTAGGGGATGGAAGAGGAGCGAGTTATTTTTGGCCATGGCCAATGGGAAGGAGGACAGTACAAGATGAAGAGAGGATGGGAGGTGCAAGCAATCTTTATTTTTCAAGGCATCTCCACCGGTGTCGATTGATCTCTCTTTATACTAGCACGCACATGTGGTCCTCTCAGGCAATGGGGATAATAACATTATTATTATTATCTTTTTCATCTGTACAGAGGCTCAGTTTAGTTCTTATTTTTTGGATCTCCATTTAAAAAAAAAAAAAATCTGTCAGATTTTGTAGAGGTTCTAAAGTAATCTCTGTTCTGATTGTTGTGTGGTGTGATGGCTAGATGTACTTACTAAATAACTAGCGTGTTTGCCCATCCCTGCTTGCACAAATTTTGTAATTGTGAACAAGAATCTGCGTGCTGGTCTGGCTGTTTAATGGTCCACATTAATCCTACCTACACAGCACACATCACAAAGTTTTATTTCACATGAAATGATGCATTACTGAAATTTCTACTGGAATAGGCGCCCATAATGTTATTTCTAGATTTAAATTAAAATGATGATTTTTCCTGTTTGATGGATTGAGATCCTCATCTTTGCCACATTTCAGGAAAGATGATAGAATCTAGTTCATTGTTACTCAATGATCCTGTATTGTACAGTGGTAGATGATTATAGAATAGAGGCAATCCTCAGGGGATGATAAAGTATATGTCTCATTGTGTCGAGGTTCCGAGAAGAACTGATGTGGCGGAAGAGGAAGCGTATCGATTCGAAGGTTGAGACATTGTGGGAGATCTGTAAAAGAAGTCCACTCATGTCGAAGGAGGGTGCTCCGGTAGGAGATCCTTCGATACTTAAGTCAGTCGGAGCTTTGAGCACAGTGAGAGAGAAAAAGAAAGCTAGTTTAGTATAGGACAATGTGTCCATACCTTTCAAAGATTCCCTTCTCATGTTGATACAGAGGAGGTGCCGGAATTTGTTATGCCTAAATCCGTAGGTTGTCTAGATAAGGTGTCCGCTCACTAATCAGATTGTTAGTCATGGGTGTTTGTTACATGACGTAGCCACATTCTGAGAGTTTGTTGAGAAATTATAATTAATTGCCCATGTGATCCAACTAATTAGTGCACTGAGGTTGGCCCATAGCCAAGGTGTCGTTCTGATCAAATCCGCCCTGGGGTAGATCGTGGGATCTTGTCTTTTGTGGTTGGCAATATCCCTACTTGGAGATTGGTAGGAGTGAGAATTAGCATTGGTTGCTGGATTTTATTCGTATTATCGGTGAGATATCGATCTGAAAGTCGGTAGAATCCCGAGCTAGAGGTTAGATGGAAGCCAATGAGGTCATTTCACCCCTGCACTCCATGATGGATTTGATGGTACTTGTCATCAAGCTTCACGTCGGTGTTTTCGTTAGTCCGAGATTTTCAAGAATGAGTCTCGAGGATATCTATTGAGGTGGCATGATACAATAACACTTGTCCCATACTTCCAAGTCCAAAGTAGTCACTTCGGGCGAAGGAAGTAGTCTTCAGAAAGGTTCTTAGAGCTTCTTCGAGTTCAACGAATCCGAGTTATTTTAGTTTTCAAATGAATCATTACGTTGCTTCACAGAATCTAATTCCAATATGACAAGTCACTTCACGAATCGTGCCTTAGTTATTTTAAAAAGATTCAGCGCTTCATGAATCCCAGAGTATTTATAAGGGATGGGTGGCTCTAAGCAGACTATCATTTCGATCTCAAAAGATACTTTTTGACGGTTACGAATTTGCCAATCATATGATGCCATTTGTCGAATGTTGATTGTTTCGATATTATTTTATGCAGATTTGTCAGCATGGTCGAATCAGATTGGTAGTGTATTGAAGAGTCACGAGGTCAGATATCTTCGATCAAAGACATGTGGCAGAGATCTAGTGGGATGAGACTTTGATCAGAGCCATTGGAGACAATTTAAATAGGCCTACCCCCAACTGACACTATTTTTCTGACTGCCCATTTCTTTCCACACTTCATTCTTGTTGCCGTGTTTTCTGCTTCCTTCTCCAGCTCCGATGAGTATTCTAGTTTTTAGGGAGCTTATCCTGTCCAGAGTCTTCCGATTGGTTTTCTTATCTTTTTCTTAGTGTCAATTTTTCTTCCTTTTTCTTTTTAGTCTTCTTCTTGCAATGTCTTCCAGTAGAGAGGATTGAGGCAAAAGTCAAGGTAGTCGGGGCTCTCGGCTACCTCCTCCCCAATCCAGATCCAAGGTGGGTCCTTGGGCCACTACCGTCGATGCTTCTTCATATGGGCGTCAAAACTCTTTCAGACCCGGGGGAGAGATATCATCTATCACTGAGGACGATCTTCAAGAGTTTCGATCTCAGTATTCCATCCTTTTTGATTTTCGGCTTGCAGTCCTGAATCGAGAAGATCGTGCCTCTCTAGCCCCAAAGGGTCGAGTCACTCTTTACAAGGAGACTCTCCAAGAAAGTCTCTGGCTACCCTTCCACTTCTTTGCCTCCAATTTTTTTGATTATTATAAGATGCTTTTGACCTAGTTCACCCTAAACTCCATTTGGATGATCTTCATCTTTGTCATTCTTTGTAGCTGGGTCGGCACCCATCTGAGGACTTCTCAATTCAAGGCATTGTTCATCTTGAAGAAGCACCCTTACAATAAAGGGTGGTGGTATTTCAATCTTCGTCGGGAGTGCAAATTTATTGAGGGCCTTTCTTCTTCTATCTACAATTGGAAGGATAGGTTTTTTTTTATTTCTTCCGATCTTCTCTAGGGCTTCAATTGGACTTGCTCCTCGGAGATAGGAGGACTTTCATAAATTGCTCAATGTAGAAGTGTCAAAGTTTGCTATGTCATGTCTGAGTAGATGCTTTATGATATCCGCCGCAATCCAGAACTTCCTTAGGGCATATCCAAATCCATTGTTTTGGTTTTGTTAGCTACTCGGTCCTCGTTTAGCTGCTTTGACATTATCTTATCATCTTCGATTTTACAGTGATGAGGCCTGCACTTGTGAAGATCAGATTATCCTTTAGGAAGAAGAGCCTAAGCTTCACCTCGGAGGGAGGTGCTCCGAAGAGGATAGGGCCGACAAATTCTTCGGCTCTAGCCCCACCTGCCGTCTCTAGGTCAACTGGGACTTCCAACACGGGCGACACACAAGGGGTCATTGTCGTGGTGCCCCTAAGGGCAGTTCTTCCAGCTGCTATGGAACATGTTCGGGCAGAGTCTCCTCTACCTACTCCTTGGTCCTAATCACCAGCCCGATCAAGATCGTTTCCGGTTTCCCCATGGCCCCAACTTGGGTGGCCCAGTAGGGGGTGGGGCCATCCTCGTCGGCGCCTGAAAAAGAGTTCATCACCATGGCGAGGAGGTTTTAGAGGAACGACTTGGCCCTGCATAATCAATAGTTCGCTCAAAAAGTTATGAAGATGATGTTGTTGCCAGTCAATTGGGCCGAAACAAAGGCTCGATCACTGGACAAAGCTCTGTCCGTCTTATTTGAGGACATGCTGAAGGTAAGTCTTGACTTAGTCATTTCTTGCTCTCCTTTTGGAATTCTCCGACTTCAATTTTCTCTCACAGCTGATGCACGACCAGCTCGGTAAAGCCATTATCCAACTGGGTTGAGTTGGAAAGAGGACTTCAGGCAGCCGAGGTCCAGAAGAAGGTCGTAGAAAATGATGCTTCCTGAGCCCAATTCAATCTTTTGGCAGCCAATGAACAGATTACCTAGCTTGAGGGCTTTCTTGCTATAGAGCATAGGCTCACGGAGACACAATAGAAGAGGGTCGCTGAGCTTGAGGCAGATCTTCAACTGGAGGTGAGAATGTCAGAGGAGAAAATCAAATCGATGGAAGTTTGAGTGGAGGCTGATAAGGCGAAGGAAGTTGCTGAAGCCAAATTGAAGGCCATTGAAGAGTACAAGGCCTTAGCAAAATTCGTAGCCGAGATTACTGAAGATTCTTCAATCACCTACGGCTACGGCTTCAATGATTGCAAGACTTAGGTGGTGCACTTCTTTCTCAAAATTGATGTCGATGTACTCGATGCTTACGTCAAGATTGGAGAAGAAGATCAATGGCAAGGTGAGGGGTTGGTCGAGCCCGATGTGAAGCTGGTTGTGGTTGAGCTTTCTGCTGCTATCGAGCTCGATGCCGGGGGAAGAAGATCAACCGTATTTTTTTTTTTTCACTTTACCTTACTTTAATCACTTTGGATAAGGCACCAAACGGCTCTTTTATCTTTTTTCACGTGCGATGAATCGTGGTCAGGAAGGGTCTAGTTGTATGAACCATAGGTCTAGATTTTATAATTCCACAAACTATTTTAATTAATTTGGAGCATGTCGATCAAAGTTTGGTGCAATGTACCGTCTTTCTTTGACTTCAATACATATAAAACACAATAGTCCGAATATCATTTGTATGTTTTGAAGCAAGTGATCTGGAGAAAATGTTTGTGTCCTTTGTGGATCACGCATGGTGGGTGCAAGACATGTTCCATTGGTGGTCCCATCGCATGGTAGTTTAATCAAATTTACTTCTGGTAACAAGAGCTGGTTAATAGAAGAAAATGATGAATCTAAATAAATGCCGAGTCCATTGATGACATAGAAATCTACATTCAAGCTCGATAATAATGCCTGATTGGATGTTAAAGAGTCCGAGGCTTTAATATCGTTGAGAATTCTGTTCTCATGCATTATTCTACTTCTATAGCTGATGTTTATGATAGCAGAAAAGAGACTTTTGAAAGAAGTAACTATAGGAAGGACGTAGCTGGCACGATGAGGGAAATGGAGGTAACAAGGCGTTTCTCATGCGGAGTTATCTCTGATAGCTTATGTTAGGGTAAAATGTTCCACATAGCCAAAACGAGGAATAAAATTGACCATCTTTTTTCCGGAAAAAGTGGCTCGCTTTGGAGGTTAAAGAAAATCTCCACCCAGTCTTGTCAATGATTCGCATCCAAACAACATTCCACCATGCGATTTGTATATATTTTATTGATGATGATTATAAGGAGATAATTCCAAACCAAAAGAACAACCAATATATTAAGTTGCAGGCCCAAAAATAATTATCTTCTGAATCCTTGGTCCAATAGTGTAGCACACTTTTGTAGTATGTTCTTTTAGGTTTAGGTTATGTCTTGAATTTTTGTTTCAAATTGTTTCATAAATTGGAGGCAAATTTTGGTTGGAGAGATTTAGAGATGGCTGGGAGACATGCACCCACAAGAAAGCGATCGCTGCTGCCATGTTCACCCTCATATGGAACCACTCATCCACCGTCGCTCGCATTTGGGCTGGTAATTAACCAATCCTCTAATCATATCATCATAAGTTATTTCCATTCAAAAATCCTTGCTATCTTCTATTAAATGAGGTAACCCTTATAAGTAATTTCTTTGGCAGTGTTCATGCTGGTTGTGGTAGTAAAATGTTACCAACAACATGTAGCGGATGAGTGGAACGGGCAAGAGGAAGTGGTGGTGGAGGAAGGACAAGAAGATTCCAAGCCAGGCCAGAGCCAGGGTCGCAGACTAGTCCACCGACATAGAGGTGGGCCAACTCCGAATGAGGTGAAGATAAAGAAAGGGATTTAAATAGTAGGGGATGGGAGAGGAGAGTTTTTTTTTTTTTTTGGCCATGGCCAATGGGAAGAAGGACAGTACAAGGCGAAGAAAAGGGGATGGATGTGCCCAGGAATCTTTGGTTTCAAGGCATCTCCAGAGTCAATTGATGTCTTTTATACGAGTGCTTAGGCGAAGATAGCGATAATATTATTATTATTATCTTTTTCATCTGTGCAGAGACTCCGTTTAGTTCTTATTTTTTGGATTTTTATTTAAAAAAAATATATTGTAAAGGTCCTAAAACAACCTGTGATGACCCAAGCTAAAAAAAAAAAAAAAAAAAAAAGAAAAAAATAGGAGAGAAGACTCCCTCCTCTCACCGACTCCCAATCAGAGTCGGAAAGAGCCCCCTCCGACTCCATTTAAGGAGGAAAACCCTCCTCTCTCCCTCTCATCAAAGACCCGAGACCCAGTCGGCGGCAATCACCGGAAAAACCACCGTGGAGACCCGTCCCTATGCCGTCTTTCTTGCTTGCCGAAAAAGCCTCACCGGCGTCGGAGGTAAGCCTCCTCCCCTTCCTCTCTCTCCTCCTTTCTTCTCGTGCCGGTGTGCACGTTTGTCGGTGACCGAAGTCGTCGGATTTTTTTGAGAAAAAGGGGAGGTTTCCGATTCCGTTGGGTGTTTGGGCGTCGGTGGCCGCCGTCGGCCATCGGCTTGGCCCTTTTCTTGCCGTTGGGTCGCCCCTCCTCCTGCCAACGGCCGCCCCATGCCGGCTGCACCATCGGTCGGAACTCCAATGAGGGAATTTAAGATCCCTGTTTCGGCCCAAAACAACCCATGGGAAGAAGAAGAAAAAAAAGAAAAGAAAAGAAGAAGAAGAAGAAAGAAAAAGAAAAAGAAAAAGAAAAGGAAAAGAAAAAGAAAAGAAAAGAAAAAGAAAGAAAAAAAAAAAGAGAAAGAGAGGGAGACTTTCTCTCTCTGCTCTCTCTCTCTCTCTTAAAATTTTTAAGATTTATTAAAAAATAATATATATATAAATAAATAAATAATAAAATAAAAAATAAAAAAATCCTGGACGCTGTCATCTAGTCGATCCGTGTCAGGACATTAGATTTTAAAAATTTTTATTATTTTTATTTGATGAAATTTTGATCAAAAATATGATATTTGACGTATCAAGTTCGGAGAAAGATTTTTCAGATTTCTAGAATCCCTAATTTGAATTTTCTTTTAAGGAAAGTAATGTTTTATTTTTATTGAATTTATCTGATAAATTATAAATTTATAAATTCATGGCATGTTTGTGATTGAAATTATTTGTTGAAATTAATTGTGATTGAAAATAATTGTTGAAAATTATTTGTGATTGAAGATAATTGTTGCAAATTATTATGATGATATACGATCATAAAGAATGATATGATTGATTTACTCGAATATCACTTATTTATATTATTTTTGAAATAATATATGAATTGAAAGATGATATAAATTGACAATCTGACTATGTAAAGGACCCTGTCCATGGGGGTATATACGTTGGCAATTTAATTTATCCTGAGGGTTTATGTCGCCAGCGAGACCAGCGATATGTCGCCAGAGAGACCAGCGATAAACTGCCAGCGAGACCAATGGTTCCGAAGGACTTGCTGCCAGATGATTCGCAGTCTACCGCAAGAAGATACGCGATATTATGACCCTGTCACAGGAAAAATATGGTCATAGTCATGGTTGATAGGAAGAAACTTAAGAATTTGATGAATTCAAGATGATAAGCATAATTTGAAATTATGATGAATTAAAATTTTATATATGATTGATAGTGTGATGAATTAAATTATGAATTCATGAATTTATATATTATTTATGTTATTATCAGTAAACCGATATGTACAGTATTATTTCTTGATTTATTCAATTAAAGGTATACACTGCTTACTGGGCTATTTAGCTCATGATAAGTTTTATATTTTTTTTACAGATCCAGAAAATTAGCATGATGCGAGATTTCGATTGGGAGAGCGATTAGAGATGGAGATTAGCTCATTTGATTTAAGATTTTCTCAGAATTGATGTAAGACTTTTATTTTAAGTGTTGACTTTATCAGACAATTAGTTTTGATTTTGTTATTTGAAGTAAGGTTGATCATTAAAATTGAAATTTTTTTTAGCTTTATGTGTAAGATATCATGATGAGATGCCTTGCATGTTTATGGAAAATTTTTTTTTTGAGTATGCGATGGTTGCCATGACCTTCGACTCACAATCTCGGATCGGGGGTGTGACAATTAATATAGTATCAGAGTATAAGTAGATAGATAAAGACATGTAGAATAGAATGAGCGAGTGATGGGTAGATATTAGAAATTTTAGAGGTTAGTTATGATGATTATGATCTGACCTGTCTTAAGTAAGTTTATAACTTTGTTAAGGATAAGTTATCATCTCAAATTTATCATAGGTCAATATGCCTCCACGACGAATGAGGAATACTCAAGGAGCGGTAGGAGGGACATCAAATTTACTTGGTGATAACACTCTCCATTTGAATAGCGGCACATCTCAGCAAGAGGGAATCATTGACCCTACTGAAAATACTCCGACAGTATAGGAAGAGCCGAACATGACTCAACTAATGCAAACTCTGATCGGAGTAGTTCAAACACAGCAACAGTTACTTCAACAACAAGCACAGCCACGTCAGCATCCTCCACCGATACCTGGACATGGAGAACATCCGATGCAGAGAAACAATATCGTCGAGTTTAAGAAGCTAGCCCCTCTAGCCTTCAAAGGGACCATCGAGCCACTGAAAGCTGATAACTAGATTATGAAAATGGAGAAGGCATTCATCGTGCAAGAATGCCACGATGATGAGAAGATCCGCTACACAGCATATCTATTACAGGGTGAGGCATACAACTGGTGGTGTATATTTGAACAAAAATATGAACACGATGAGATACCACTCACTTGGAAAAGATTTTGAGGTGAATTCTTTGACAAATATTTTCCTCGAAATGTCAGAATACAGAAAGAGCAGGAGTTCATTCATCTGAAACAGGAGAACAGATCCATTGCAGAGTATGAAGCTAAATTCATGGAGTTAGCCAAGTTTGTTTCAAGATTAGTTGAGATTGAGTAAGACAGAGTACATAAATTTGAAATGAGACTGAAGACGGAAATTAGAAAATAAATTATACCCTATGAGTTAACTACTTATGCCTCAGTTGTGAATAAAGCTTTAATAATTGAGAGAAAAGTTAATGAAGCACATGCGGAGAGAGAACGGAATCAGAAGAAGAGAAATAGGTTTGGTAGAACTCAGGGATGAAATCAGAACAATAAGGATTCAGCAAAGAAGCCAGCAAATGATAAGAACCGTGAGAATGAGACGGCTAGATATTCGAGATGTAGTCGAAGAGAGCATGATTCTTCTAATTGTCCATGGAATACTGGTTCTTGTTTTAGCTGTGGACAGAAGGGACACAAAATTGCAGATTGCCCCCAGAGGAATGAGAATAGATCCACACAAACAAAGGATGGAGATCAAAGGCCAAAAACTCAAGGAAGGATCTATGCACTCACACAACAGGATACCTAGGCCTCTAATGCTGTGGTGACAGGTATCATTCCTGTATCTGATATTTATACTTCAGTTTTGTTTGATTTTGATGCTACGCACTCTTTTATATCCACTACTTTTATTAGACAACATGATATAGTATGTGAACCTATGAAAACTAAATTATATGTTGAGACACCAGTAGGTGATATTTTGAGTACTGAAAGTATGTGCAAGTCATATAGTATCAGAATAGGAGAAAGAGAATTACTGACAAATTTGGTGGTCCTAGATATGCATGATTTTGATGTCATTCTAGGAATGGATTGGCTTGCTACTTATCATGCCTCTGTGGATTGTCATGGAAAGAGAGTGAACTTTCAAATACCGAGAGAATTAACATTCAATTTTGATGGAAGTACAGGAACCACCCCTCCATGTATTATTTTATTTGTGCAAGCTAGACAGATGCTAAGAAAGGGATGTAGAGGTTATCTAGTATCAATAAAAAATACAGAACATGATGAATTGAGGTTACAGGATATTTCTATCGTAAATAAATTCATTGATGATTTATCCGAACTACCACCAGATAAAGAAATTGAATTTACCATTGAATTGACATCTAATACCGGTCCGATTTCTAAAGCTTCTTATCGAATGACCCCCATGGAGTTGAAGGAGTTAAAAGATCAATTACAGAATTTATTGGATAAAAGTTTTATAAGACCTAGTGTGTCTCCTTGGGGAGCTTTAGTTTTGTTTGTGAAAAAGAAATATGGAAGTATGAGGCTTTGTATCGACTATAGAGAGTTGAATAAGAACACTATCAGAAATAAGTATCCTTTACCTCGAATCGATGATTTGTTTGATCAGCTGCAAGGTGCACAAGTTTTTTCAAAAATTGATCTTCGTTCAGGATATCATCAGTTAAAAATCAAAGCAGAGAACATACCAAAGACTGCATTTAGAACTCGTTATGGACATTATGAATTTCTAGTGATGCCATTTGTATGCTCCAGCGGTCTTCATGGATTTAATGAACAGAATATTCAAATCCTATCTTGATAAGTTTATTATCGTATTTATTGATGATATCTTGATATATTCAAAAAGCAAATTGAAGCATGAAGAATATTTACGGTGTGTACTACAAATATTGAGAAAAAAAAAGTTTTATGTCAAATTAAAGAAGTGTAAATTTTGGTTGGACAAAATAATTTTTTTAGGACACATCGTATCTAAAGATAAAATTTCTGTGGATCCAACAAAAATGGAAGCTGTGATGCAGTGGAACAGACCTACAAATATTTCTGAGATTCGGAGCTTTCTGAGAATGACAGGTTATTACAGACGATTTATAGAAGAATTCTCCCGCATAGCTACACCTTTGACTTGTCTTACTCAGAAAGGGGTTAAATTCGAGTGGACCAAGGATTGTGAACAGAATTTTCAAGAGTTAAAACAACGATTAGTTTCAGCCCCTATTCTTACTATACCAACAGGAGATGAAGGTTTCACAATATATAGTGATGCATCTAAAAAGAGATTTGGCTGTGTATTGATGCAACATGGTAAGATAGTGGCTTACATCTCAAGATAATTGAAATCATATGAACAGAATTATCCGACACATGATTTGGAGTTAGCTGCAGTGATTTTTATCTTGAAAATTTAAAGACATCATTTATACAGTGTGCAGTGTGAAGTGTTTACTGATCATAAGAGTTTGAAGTATATTTTTACACAGAAGGAATTAAACATGAGACAGAGAAGGTGGTTAGAACTATTGAAAGATTATGATTTAACAATTCATTATCATTCCGGAAAAGCTAATGTTGTCGCTGAAACCCTTAGTAAAAAATCTATGAGAAATTTGGCTATTTTAATTACACATCAAAGTCAATTATTGAAAGATATAAGAAAACTAAAATTAGATATTTGAGTATATGACTCAATAGTACGATTAACCAACTTGAGGGTTCAGCCAATGCTCATTGAAAGGATTATAGTTGCCCAGAATGGTGATCCACAATTAACAAAAATAAGGGATTCAATGGAAGCTGGTGTTCAATCTGAATTCAAGATACATGATGATGGTTCATTGAGATTCGAAAATAGAATTTGCATACCCAATGATTCAGTACTCAAACAGAAAATACTTTAGAAAGCACATCAGACTGGTTATATAGTTCATCCGGGAGGTACTAAGATGTATAGGGACTTGAAGAAAATATATTGGTGGAATAATATGAAAAGAGAGATCGCTCAATTTGTTGCTCAATATTTGGTGTGTCAACAAGTTAAAGTTGAATATCAGAGACCTACAGGATTACTTCAACCTCTCGATATTCCAGTATGGAAGTGGAAACATATCACTATAGATTTTGTAACTGAACTACCTAAGACTCTAAGTAAAAATGATGCAGCCTAGATAATTGTGGATCAATTGACAATGTCTGCACACTTCTTATCAATTAGAGTTGGATTCACTTTGGAAAGACTAGCAAAATTATATATGAAAGAAATTGTAAGGTTACATAGAATTCCAGTGACCATTGTATCAGATCGATACATCAGATTTGTATCACAGTTTTGGAAGAGCTTACACAAAGCATTAGGAATAAAATTAAACTTTAGTACAGCCTTTCATCCACAAACTGATGGTCAGTCAGAGAGAACTATTCAGATCTTAGAAGATATGTTGAGAACTTGTATTTTAGATATGAAAAGTTCTTGGGACGAGCAACCTTTGATTAAGTTTGTTTATAATAACAGTTATCAGACTAGCATTGGTATGGCACTTTATGAAGCTTTATATGGTAGAAGATATCGATCACCGATTCACTGGGATGATGTTGGTGAGCGGAGAATATTGAGTCCCGAACTTATTCAACAAGCCGTCGAGAAGATTCAATTAATTAAAGAACGACTTCGGACAGCACAAAGCAGACAGAAAAGTTATGCAGATAACAGGAGATGAAAATTAAAATTTTAAATTGGTGGCCATATATTTCTCAAAGTGTCTCCTTCAAAAGGAATCTCAAGATTTGGCATTCGTGGCAAATTGAATCCTAGATATGTGGGTCCGTTTGAGATTTTGAAAAAAATTGGTTAGGTGACGTATAGACTTGCCTTACCACCTTCACTTGCAGGAGTATATAATATTTTTCATATTTCTATGTTAAAAAAATATTTATCAGATCCAAGTCATATCGTGGAGCTCGAACCCTTGCAAGCAAAAAAAGATCTATCATATGAAGAATATCGGGTACGGATCGTGGACCGTAAAGAACAAGTGTTGAGACATCGCAACATTCCTTATGTCAAGGTACAGTGGAGTCGACATTCAGAAAGAGAAGCTACTTAGGAACTAGAGGAAGAAATGAAATAAAAATATCCCCAACTCTTCGTGACCATAGGTATGAAAAAAATTTCAAAGATGAAATTTTTTTTAGGAGTGAAGAATGTGATGACCTAAGCTAAAAAAAAAATATGAAGGAAAAAATAGGGGAGAAGACTCCCGAAGGGAGTTTTCTTCCTCCTCTCACCGACTCCTAATCGGAGTCAGAAAGAGCCCCCTCCGGCTCTATTTAAGGAGGAGAATCCTCCTCTCTCCTTCTCACCAAAGACCCGAGATCCAGTCGGCGGCAATCACCGAAAAAACCACTACAGAGACCCGTCCCTGTGCCGTCCTTCTTGCTCGCCGGAAAAGCCTCACCGGTGTCGGAGGTAAGCCTCCTCCCCTTCCTCTCTCTCCTCCTTTCTTCTCGTGTCGGTGTGCATGCTTGTCGACGATCGAAGTCGTCAGATTTCTTTGAGAAAAAGGGGGGGTTTTTGGTTCAGTTGGGTGTTTGGGCGTCGGTGGCCGCCGTCGGCCATCGGCTTGATCCTCCTCTTGCCGCTAGGTCGCCCCTCCTCCTGTCGATGGACGTCCCATGCCGGCTGCACCACCAGTCGAAACTCCAATGAGGGGATTTGAGATCCCCTGTTTCGGCCCAAAGCAACCCACGGGAAGAAGAAGAAAAAAAAAAGAAAAAGAAAAGAAGAAGAAGAAAGAAAAAGAAAAAGAAAAGAAAAAGAAAAGGAAAAGAAAAAGAAAAAAAAAGAGAAAGAGAGGGAGACTTTCTCTCTCTGCTCTCTCTCTCTTGAAATTTTTAGAATTTATTAAAAAAATAATATATATATAAATAAATAAATAATAAAATAAAAAATCTTGGATGATGTCATCTAGTCGATCTGTGTCAGGATATTAGATTTTAGAAATTTTTATTATTTTTATTTGATAAAATTTTGATCAAAAATATGATATTTGACGTACCAGGTTCGGAGAAGAATTTTTCAGATTTTTAAAATCCTTAATTTGAATTTTCTTTTAAGGTAAGTAGTGTTTTACTTTTATTGAATTTATCTGATAAATTATAAATTTATAAATTCGTGGCATGCTTGTGATTGAAATTATTTGTTGAAATTAATTGTGATTGAAAATAATTATTGAAAATTATTTGTGATTGAAGATAATTGTTGTAAATTATTATGATGATATATGATCATAAAGAATGATATGATTGATTTACTCGAATATCACTTATTTATATTATTTTTGAAATAATATATGAATTGAAAGATAATATAAATTGACAACCTGACTATGTAAAGGACCCCGCCAATGGGGGCATATATGTTGGCAATTTGATTTGTCCTGAGGGTTTATGTCGCCAGCGAGACCAGCGACATATCGTCAGAGAGACCAGCGACAAACCACCAGCGAGACCAGCGGTTCCGAAGGACTTACTGCCAGATGATTCACAGCCTACCGCAAGAAGATATGCGGTATTATGATCCTGTCACAGGAAAAATATGGTCATAGTCATGGTTGATAAGAAGAAACTTAAGAATTTGATGAATTCAAGATGATAAGCATAATTTGAAATTATGATGAATTGAAATTTTATATATGATTGATAGTGTGATGAATTAAATTATGAATTCATGAATTTACATATTGTTTATGTTATTATCAGTAAATAGATATGTACAGTATTATTGTCTGATTTATTCAGTTAAAGGTATACACTGCTTACTGGACTATTTAGCTCATGATGAGTTTTATATTATTTTTACAGATCCAGAAAATTAGCATGATACAGGATTTCGGTTGGAAGAGCGATTAAAGATGGAGATTAGCTCATTTGATTTAGGATTTTCTCAGAATTGATACAAGACTTTTATTTTAAGTATTGACTTTGTCAGACAATTATTTTTCTTTTGACACTGAGTTTTGATTTTGTTATTTGAACTAAGGTTGATCATTAAAATTGAAATTTTTTTTTAACTTTATGTATAAGATATCATGATGAGATACCTTGCATGCTTATGGAAAAATTTTCTTTTGAGTATGCGATGGTTGTTATGACCTTCGACTCATAATTTCGGATCGAGGGTGTGACACAACCTGTTCTGATTGTCATATGGTGTGATGGCTAGATGTACTTCTTAAATAACTAACATGTTTGGCCATCTCTGCTTGCACAAATTGAAGGATCCATGCGCTGGTGTGCTGTTTAATGGTCCACATTAATGCTAGCTACATAGTAGACATCACAAAGTTTTCTTTCACATGAAATGATGCATTACTGAAATTTCTACTGGGCACCAGTAATATTACTTCTAGATTTAAATTAAAATTGTGCTTTCTCCTGTTTGATGGATTGAGATCCTTATTTTTGCCCTATTGCAGGAAAGATGATAGAATGTAGTTCCGAGATCCTTATCTTTGCCCTATTGCAGGAAAGATGATAGAATCTAGTTCTTTATTACTCAATGATCCCTGTGTCGCATATAGGACGGTTCTCGAAGGGTGATAGAGTATATGTCATATCCTGTCTAATCACCTTTTCTCATATATAAAGTCGGAAAGAATGACTTTTCCACTTAAGAATTTTGCTAATTTATAATTTTTCTTAATATATTATAAAATCAAATCAAATGAGAAAGTATATAGAAAAAAAAGTAGATGAAAGTTTTTAAAATAGTACGCGAGAGAGCTTATGAAAACATATCAGCCAATAAATCTTCTTAGTTATTATATTATTTACCATAGTCCAACATCCAATGCTTACCTCCAATGTCTCTATTAAACAAAATATTATTCTTCATCATCCATCTTGATGACATTATTTTAAACCTTATGAATAACCATGAAATAGGTCCAAAATCAGAGTGAATGAATTCTTTGACCATATAATTCTACCTTTCACTGCAAAACATAGTCCAAAAACCAAAATTTCAGCCAATATGCCCAGCTAGGGAATGCAAGATTCATTCTTGGCCAATCAAAAAAATGTTGATACGAAGCACTCATTCAAAAATCAATATTTTACATTTTAAATTTGGAAAAAAAATATAATAAAAAAACTTATTTAAAAAATACATTTAAATTTTGAAAAAAAATATATAATCAAAAAAATTTTAAAAAATAAAAAAATTAGAAACTAGATTTTCATAAAAAATTTCTAAAAATCAGATTAAAATTGATCTAAAAAAAGCCAGCATACAAACAATGAAGTACAAATAAGAGTACACGGTAAAATATGAATAGGTGAAAGGACTTCTAGGCTTCTTTACTTCAATATTTTCTTCTAGTCAACTTGTTTATATAGTCAATGTGCCAGGTGGACAGAGAAAGAATCACTAGTATTCTCTTGAATAAATTCACACGGTTGTTCTATCAATTTCCAATGTTTATTTTCTTGCCTATCTCATTTTGATTGTGATAACAAAACCATTAATCCTTGCAAGTTTCTATCAAAAAATTTCTCAACACAAACATAGCTATTACAATGCAATAAATCACTCACATACTCCATTTTTTTTTACTATGTATCTTTCATATATTTCAACTCACTTTGTTTTTTTTTTCTATTTTATTTCTAAGCAATATTATCAAAATTATTCTTTAAATAAAGAAAAAAAATTTAGCTTAAATGAAATGAATATGATATTTAAAAAAAAATTAAGTCCAGTTTTCTCCAACATTTCATACTTTGTAAATAACATTCACACAATTTAAAAATAATTATAGGAAGATATTTGAATACAATTATAAATATATAATAGTTGAAAAGGTGATGCTTTAAACTCATCTGTAGTTTACTATTAGTTTTTAACTTATGCTATTGATATATCATTCCAAATATGTGAATATTTTATCACAAGAATTATGCTTGTGATTTGTTTATCATTTTTTAATAAAAATAAAAATTAACAATCATATTATATGAATGATTCTAGAGTCTTAGCTCTTCATACCTTTGTTCTTGTTGTTTTTGCTATTTTCAGACGTGTGTGGGTGGGGGGCTGATAAGCATTCACACTTTAAAGTTTTATGTGGCCATTTAGCATATTGAGAAAATGATAAAAATTACATCTTACTTGCCAAAGAACTCTCTCTCTCTCTCGTCAATATGATCTTCTCACACTAGAAGAAAAATGTAAACAAAGAAGTACACAAGTTAATTTTCAAAAACTAGCTTCTTAAAAAGTACATGACCAAGGTATAAAAACCTCAAACTAATTATTAAATAAGATTATATGAAGAGGAATAGCCAAGTATTGGGAAAGAAAAATGAGATTCAGATAAGAGAAGGGGAAAAAAATTAGAATTAACATTAATAGACAAAAAAAAGAAATGAAAGTATGTGCAATGCAAATCCTACTGTCTAGCTAGTTCACTCATTGATAGCTTTGTAGCACATATGTCAAAGACAAAAAAGCATTCCGTAGACAGTTCCCTATTTTCCTTCCAATCATGTACTTATAATTTTTGATTACCTTTCAGATTCTAAATCTTTCTATCTTTTCTAATTTCTTTCAATTTTTATGTTGTTATTCATCAGTTGAAGGTAGGAGAAATTTTTGCAAGAACATCTGGGACCTCAAAAGGAATGTCAGACATTGTTAGACTTTATATTGGCACAAGTTCTCCGGTATGCCATTTGTAATTTGTTTATAATGGTGACAATTAGATGAATCCCATGGAGCCTCATTAGACCCCGCTATTCCATGAATTGCATGGGAATTATCCAATCATGGTCATAACATAAATCCTGGATGATTGTGATTGGAGAATTCAGGTCCAAAGTTTAGAAGTGGGGAACTCAAAAGTCTTAGGCCAGGTTATTATCTTTGGAATGGAAAAAGTTACAATATTCTTTTTTAAAATTTTTTCAATGATGTGTTCCATGTATTGTTCTATTATTTTTAGGTAATATTAGGGACAAGGGCTTTGGCATGCCAAAATAGGAAAAGGTTGCCTTGATAGACTGATTAGGTTTCATCATCATAATCATCTAGCCTTTTCCTAACTATGTAGAAGAGTCAGTTCTATAAATCCTTATTGTGTAGTATTCCCATTTCAGACAACCTATGATTGATTAAATTTAAATAATTGAAGTTACCATTATATATGTTTCTGAGATCATTATTTTCCATGAACTAGGTGTTTTGCCTCCATTATAATTTAAAAAATAACTAGCAAATGTTGTTTTTCCAATGGATTAGTTCAATTTATGTTATTGGAATTACTATTACATGTATTTCTGGTCTCATTATTTTAATGAAATGAGTCATGGTTCAATTCATATGAGTCATGGTCTCATATGAATATTGCCTTTTCTCGAATATTGATTAAATTTAAGTTATCGAATTACTATTGTATCTGCTTAAGAGAAGAAATTATCATATGAATACTACCTTTTTCTCAAATATTGATTAAATTTAAGTTATTGAATTACTATTGCATATGTTTATGATTTTATTATTTCAATGTTTCATTTGAGAACTAGGATGAGAAAAATCCTAGTTGAAATCCAATAGACTTGAACCGAAGTCCGTGGTATCAACCCCAAAGACTTTGCCAACTTCTCTAGTTGGTACTCTCCATAGAAATACTGTGTTAAGGAAAGAAAAATTAAACATAGATTTGAGGAAGTTGCTTTCTTTTGCATGTTACCCAAAACCTCATGTATTCTTGTAAACGGTTGCCATCCAAATAATATTCCACTAAGATTTTTTTCCCTTTAAATTTCCTTTCATGATGATGGCGCTGCTTCAAAAGAGATACTCCCAAGCCAAAAAAAAAGAAAAAAGAAAAAGACAAAGAAAACAAAAAAGATTAGAGCTCCATTCCGATAGTTGTGCAGATTTCTTTTCTTTTCCTTTTCCCTTATTTTGGAGTTTTGTTTTAAAAGGGGAAAAGCGGTTGGCACATAGCGATGGCAAGTGAGGTAGTGCACTATTACTTGAAAAAAAAAAAAAGGAAGAAGATAGTACACCAGTTATATCCCTAAGATATTGTTTTATGTTATTCAATTATTTTTTGTCCACTTGATATATAAGCCAGGAGTTTTTAAGTCAAATAGTTTCAGTATGTAAGTAGTATAAAGATAATAGATTGCACCTAACGATTGATGCTAGTCCTCCTATCATTAGGACCTCACCTTACAAACAACATTGAAGATCTACATAATTAATCATAACCTATACCATTAAAAATACTTAGGAACCAAAAATCATATAATTTTCTAGTCACTAATCTATGTACCAAGTGGATGCAAAATTGAATGGTAAATATGATATGTGACCTTGTTTTGCTATGATCTAAGTCCTAAAAACTATTAATTTTTAACCATTTTGTGTTTTAACATATGTAGATGAAGACTAATGAGATGGATTCTAAATTTAAATATATTATCATTTAATTTAGTACATTAGCACAATCACACTGTCCATATTTGTATCCAAATGATATATTGGAAAAAAATCATCAAAATATGTGATATTTGATTTTTAGATATTTTTAATTCTACATATTATGATCAATAGTATGGATTTTGACTTAAATGTCCTAATTTTGATTGGACTTGAGATGAGTAGATACCATGTCCACTACAAGTTATATATATAAATTTAAACCCTAATTGGCATTTAGTATGGAATAATTATTTCAATATGAAGAATGATATAAAATGGAGGTGATGAGATCACTATATTTAGTCATATCATTATGATCCCATATGACAGTAATCCTAAATTATCCTCCCTTCTCAAATCATCGTCTAATCTAGTAATGAGAGATCCATCATTGAGTTTGAAATCCAAGATCATCCTATGGCAGCGATCTTTGGTTGAAATTTAAGATAAAAATATTTTAGTCCAACAAACAAATTGATATATCAATATATTATATCAATTTATATATGATATTTTGTTATAGTGATTATATATATTAATATTTTTATATATATTATATTATCATATATCATTCGTCATATTATTGTCATATTATTATTCAATGATAATTTAAAATTACAGTAAAAATATATTATTAGGTTTTATATTTATGCAATAATTTTTTTTGATGTATTACTTTTATTTACCTTATTTTAATCAAAATAAATATTAGTATCAAAAATATATATTATAAATATAAATAAAAATATTAATTCTATAATAATAATTAATATATCTTTATAGAATTAACAATCCATAGGATTAATAGATATATTTTTATAGAATATATCATGGGATAGTTTTCATAGTATACGGCCAAGTGATATCTTGAATTATCATGAAATATCAAATATATTATTTATAGATACCTAAGAATCTTTAATTACCGGATCATAGCATATCAAATACAGTGATTTCAAATTATCAGGATCATATTACCATACGATGAGGATCATCAGTGACTAAGATCATCTTAGTGATCCTATTCAAGACAATTAACGCATAGCGCTTTTCTATTCTACATATATGATATACAATAAATTTTTGAAAATATATGCAATAATGCAATTGCCTAACTTTAAATGTTTTTTTTCAAGAATGTCTTAATTGCAGGCAAATTTTTTGTTGGAGAGGTCTATATATTTCTGGAAGTCACTCACCCACAAGAAAGAAAGCAAGATCAGAAGCCCTATTCAATCGCATGAAAGAAAGCACTCGCATTTGAGCGAGCAAGCAATTAATTGGTTATGGCCGCAGAGACTTTACCAATAGCGTTCGGTGGATGTCCGGAGCGAGCTAGAAGAGGTGGCGGTGGGAGGACCAAAAAGACCACTCCACCTTTAAAGAAATGGGCCACGTCCAAGTAAAGGTGAAGATAAAACAATCTAAAGAGGAGGGGGTGGAAAAGGACGCAGCAATGATGGTGGCCATGGGGCCCCAGATGTCGGCAATCTAATAATCTTAGCTGGGATGGGAATCTATTTGCTCTGTTCTCTCCCAGCATCAGCACGTGCCAGCCAGGCTAGCAACCATAAAATATGCAGTCCTCTCCGTGCATTGTACAGTGGCTCAACGTTTATTTTTTCCCCTTTTGCCTCCGGTACATGGATCCGATAAAAAGTTAAAAAACGAACCTTCCTCCGTTATGCCTGATAAATGCTGTACCACCTGCTAACTGGAGCAGTCTTTGGTAGTAAAATGGTTTTAAACTAATGATACTGACTGCCAGACGCTGAAAGATAAACGCGTGCTGCTCCAGAAACTGGGTCCGAGCAGTGGGCACGTGCCCCTTGATGTTCGTGCATGATTACCTAGGGATAAACATTGTTTTTTCCAAGTTGGTTTGCAGGGATTCTGTCATTTTAACTATTTTTCATGTTGACTACTTAATGGTTGGTCGGCGTGTCGAGGAGCAAGTAGGGGAATATAACAAGTTTGATGGTCATGGATCAGAATTTCCTGCAGCTCCACGGAAGTTTATTGGCTGTGACCGAGGTATGGAGTGGAGCAGTGTGGCTGGCAACTTTTAGGAGCATTAATGTCCAGGTTTGGTGGCGATAGAGCTTGGAATCCACCGAGTACCTCCACCGCAACGTCTCTGCCGCTTCATGTTACCTTCCTCGAGCTCCTCACTGGCGAGTTCCCCCAGCAATAATAATATCTCAAGAAGAACAAAGGTTGTTGGGTATTTTCGAGATAATAAAATATTAAAATTTTATTTTAAAACTCAATCTGCCAACTGTTGTGATGGTTGGTTGGCTGGCGTCCCGGTTCAGATCCTATTAAGCACGGATTTTGAAATAAGAATTCAAAGTACTATCATATTTCTAATGTATTTTGTATTTTATGAAAAGATGTATCCTTAGAGACGCTAGTTTTTATCCTCAAAAGGCTTTTTGAAAAAATTCAAATAAATCCGTCTATTATAATTTTAAAATTCAAAAAATTATTATGTTGTTAACATATTTTGTGAAAAGATATGTCTACCCACCATCATGTATTTGGTGAAAAGACGTATTCATCTGCCATATTTTAGAAGAGAAGTGTTCATTTGAGTCGCAGAGACACACACTTCTCCAAAAAATATGTATTCCCGCATGCATGTCTTTTACATTAGAATACACAATAATAATTAAACTCTATGAGATCAACATGATTTCATAGATACTAATGAATATACACTGATTTGACTCATCATATAAAATAAAATCAAACATTGATCCTAAAGATTTATCCCATATTCTCCCTATATTGGTGGGAGCAAATAAATCCTTAAGAAAAATGGCAGTGTTCATATCTTGAAGCCGTTCTCTTAAGCTTTCAATTTTTCTTCCTCTTTGTACTTGATAACCTTAGGGCTTTATTCTGTCCTACAATAAAAGGTGTTTACGACACTTTGAGAGATGGCTATATATTTTGTCAAATTGGTTGGCTTTGATGGAGGAAATTTTTTAAGATAGAAAAAAAGATGCACTTCTTTGTTACTACTTTCAAAGTTGTCTATATTCTTGATATAACAAGGGTAGAAGAGAACGAATAGGATTGAGTACGGATCGGATTGGGTTGGATTGAGAAAAAAATTTGATCTGATCAAATCCAATCGGGTTGAAGAAAATCCAATCCGCTGCCAACCATTTATCGTATATAAACCGTTTGAAACAGAAGTTAATGGTTTGTAGCGGGTTCGGATGGATTATGTTGGTTTGGACTTCAATGTTGATCCAATATTAATTTTAAACATCACAAATCAATATACCATTCAATTCATATAGAACTAGGATATAATAATTTTATAACATCTATAAGTTAATACATAACATGTCATAATTGTTAATTTTTAATTCTTCAAATAGTCTAAGTATTGAAAATACCATATTGGTCGATCGAATTCGGTTTCATACGGATTAAAAATACAAAAATCAAATTTGACCATAGTGAACTAATTTTTTACGAATCACAATCCCACAATCCCAACCCGATTCAAGTTCGGTTTCATATGGATTCGATTTTATACGGTCAGATTGGGTGGGTTTTTTCGAATTTCAGTTATTTACTCAGCCTTAAGAACAAGGATGCAACTATGGCAGAAGCTCTATTAGACGGAAGTGGGACAATGATGACTATATATATAAAGGACATCCCGATAAGAAGTTCCTTATTAGTGGATTTAATAATTATAACATGGTTAATCATAAATATGCTATAGAACAATGGCATGAGATAGAGTATATTCTTAATAGTTATAAGTTGTATAACATACATGTGGATGAAACGGTAATTGTGTTCTTTATTACTGGTAAACATTCTTCCTCACGAAAATACTTTAAAAGAAGTTTGAAGCATAAGCAAAAAGGATATTTTTTTTTCGAGGATTTGGCTAACTATCTCCATATTAAGGAGAAATACTGTAAACAAGATAAAAACAAGGAGCAAAATGCTCATGTTACCTAAATTCATGTAATGAAGGAAAGTTAATTAAGCAAACTCATAAAGAAGAGAGCCTATTAATCTACTATTGCTCATACGAATAAAAAGAAAAAGAAAGGTGTAGGCTTCCATTGTGAAAAATCTGGACACCACAAAGCAGAATGCCATCTTCAATAAAAAATGAGTGCACTAGCAGCAAAAGAAAACTTTATTATAATAATATTAGAAATCAATATTCTTGAAGATGATCGAGCTTAGTGGATTGATTCTAGTGTAACCAAACATATGTGCAGGGATAAAAACCTGTTTAAGAAGTATGAATCAGTAGAAGATGGAAACGTCATCTATATAGAGAACTCGCCCATTATGCAAGGGGAAAAAAGCTGCAGACTTGAATTCACTTTTGGAAATACAATTACTCTTAATGATGTGTATTACATACCAAAAGTTAGAAAAAATCTTGTATCTAGTAGTCTCCTAAACAAGTTTGGGTTTAAATTAGTATTTGAGACAAATAAATTTATTCTAAAGGTGGAATTTTTATGGAAAACACTAACTTGAATCCAAACTTGTTGGAGAGACTATCAGATACAAGATTCTTTTCTTAACTTCTCACAAATAATATATATTATTAAGATGTGTCTTTCCATAAATGAATTCAAGTTCTATGATTTTTTTCTCCTTGACTTGTGCAATGGATGAGTTCTTCTGGTAGAGGGCATTTCCATCTTCTACTAATTCATTCTTCTTAAATAAATTCGTATCCTTACATATGTCTGGTTGCATCAGAATCAATCCAGCAAATTCTATTTTCAAGAATATTGATTTCTAATATTATTGCAATAAAATTTTCTTTTGCTGCTTGTGCATCCTTTTTTTAGGATGGTAGTATTCTTTCTTGTGGCATCTAGATTTTTCACAATGAAAGCATGCCCTTTTTTTTCTTCTTTTTGTTCTTATGAGTAATGGTAGATTTATAAGTTCTCTTTTTTGTAGATTTACTTAACCGACTTTCCTCCACCACCTAAACTTAGTAACATGAGTGTTTTATTCCTTGTTTTCATCTTGTTTGTGATATTCTTCCTCAATATAGAGATGATTAGCCAAATCCTAAAAAGAGATTCTCTTTCTTATGCTTCAAATTTCTTTTAAAATTTTTTCATCATAGAGAAAGTTGATCAATAATAGAGGACATAATTACAATTTCATTCACATATATATTATGCAACTTATAACTATTAATATACTCTAACTCATGTAATTGTTTCATAATAGATTTATTGCCAATCATCTTATAATTATTAAATCTACTAAAAAAAGAATGTTTTACCAATTGCATCCTCTGATATTTACCTTTCTACAAGTTTCTCCAATAACTTTGTTGCACTAACCACACTTTGATAGGTACCAAAGAGTGCATCTGATATCCTTCTTATTGTTTTCATTTGTAAGACTATAAGATGCCTGCATTGCCCATTCAGAGAAAAAATGGACCCGTAGAGCTTTTTTTTTTCACCTTCCGCATTTTTACAATTTCATGGACCTTGACGTATTGGGTCACATACTTCTAAACCATGAAACATTTCAAGACAAAATGCATGCCCCAGAGCAACAACTACAAGAATTTTGAACATTTTGAGGTGAAAATTTAAATAGGTAATCATGAATATTTTCCTACAAGACTTGGTCAGATAAAAAAAATGGGCCCATAGTTTTTTTTTTTTCATCTTCCGCATTTTAACAATTTCATGGATCTAGACGTAGTGGGTTTACATTCTTCTAAGCCATGAAACATTTCAAGACAAAATATGTGCCCCAGAGCAACAACTACAAGAATTTTGAACATTTTGAGGCGAAGATTTAAACAGGTAATCATGAATATTTTCCTACAATACTTGGTCAAAAAACACTACCCATTACAAACACTACAATAAGCACAATTGAATAATCAAAGCAACTGTTAAGATAACCTCAGAATTTTGATAGGTGGCGTTCACATCCATCATGAAAGCTGTTTTATGTTGTTTCCTCATCTGTCACCCAACTGGACTCCATCCAACAGCTCATTTACACAAAGATTTTGCAAGTCTTGGTGCATCTTCTTCCACTGCTGGACCATCTGTATTGATCTTTTACATTCTAGCCTTAGTCTTTCCAACTCCATTTCTGCAGCACCTGAAGAACTCTGTTGCTGAATATGGGAGGAGGGGGAAAAAATCTGTCAGTCATCAAATTTATAGTTTTTTTTTTTAATTTGAATCATGAGTAAATCAATTTCACAAGAACATAAAAAAAAAGGGTAGGCAAAAGCAACAACAAACTCCTTGCCCCTAGTTATTGTGATACATATTAACTTTCAAGAAAGCTGTTTGTGCGTGTGCTGCACGGTGCATGGAGGAAAGATGTACAAATCATGGATGCTGTTATGGAAGCTTAAATTTTGTTGCAGATTTGCAAAGGTGGAACGTAGCCGCTAGGTTAGCATTTTGTTTCCTTAAATGTGATATTATTCAATATGCAAGGTTTCTCAGCAACAGTGTCATGTAAATATTCAAAGAATTCCCTCTTCAGAAGATGAAATATCCACATCAAATAGTTAGAGAAAGGCCAGTTAAATCACTGCAGGTACAGAAAGGAAGCACCTAGGTAAAGGTGGTCGTACCAAGCTAAAAAGATTAGAAGCCACTAAACAGACAGCAGACATATCATGAAAATAAGGATTCCATCATAAAAGAATATGTAGAAAGGAAAATGGCATGGTAGAGAATACCTGAAGCTCTTTGATTTGTTTCTTTATCATATTTGAACTGCAGTATTTCCTCTCTTCTGGATCTTGCCAAGGAGGCAGGAGCAAATTTACAGCCTTTGTTTCAATTTCTCCATCTGTTGAATCAACATATTTACTCAAAGGTGGAGGAAGTGACAAATTAAGACGTTTCCTGGTTAGGGAGGCTTGTGCATTTGCTAATGCCGGAGGACATGCACGAAGAGGTTGTCTAATTATAAGAACATTATTGACAGGGCCTGTAAAAAAGTAAAGGGTATTCAGATGTTAAAAAGTAAACATGTGGTGCTCATGCATCTGAATTGTTCGTGAATCCTTTGATAAATTAATTCCAGAGTGCAACAGGACTTTGTGAGAAAATGAAAAACATATCTTTAAACCTTAATTCAAATTGTATCAATAGAAGGCTGGAAGTGGATCCACATACGGACCAAAGACAACCCAATTTAAACCTGACCAAAGCATGAAAACCAAATATGTTGGTCACATCTGGAATGGAAGATTTGCAAAGCATTCTCCAAGTCCATCCAACCTAAGTGATTCCAGATTTGAGGACCTACATGTCTATTCTACCACTACCCAAAACCAAGCCACAAAATGGACACAGCCGAACCAGACCAAGCACATAAGTAATTGAGTTAGCAGAGCATGGTTTTGAAAACTGACCCGAATCGCCCGGTTTGGGTCATACCAAGCCATATCGGCACCGAACTGGATCGGTTCAGGCCTGATTTTCGGCACCCAAGAAAAAAAAAAATATGAACTGCCTGGTTTGGGCCTGAACCAGATGGTTTGGACTTGAACCGAGCGGTACGCAGCTGTTTCAAGCTGAACAGCCTAGTTCGGCTCATGTTGGGCTGTTTTTATGTCTGAGATAATCTCTCTCCCTCTTTCTCAATCTCTAGCACTGAGAGCAGCAAGAAAACTCCGAAAAAATGTGGATTAAAGGTATGTTTCTCTTTGCTAGCTCTCTTTCCTCCCTCTCTTCTTTTTTTTTGGAAAAATTCGTGAAAAATAAAAAAACAAAGAGAAACCATGTCAAAAAAATTTTTTTGACATGATTTTAATATATATTATAGATCTATGGATAACCTCGCATGTAGAGTAGGATCCATGATATATCAGATTCATCCTCATATTTTGGATCCTCTTACCCGCAGCCACAGGTAGCCTATAATTTCTTCTGTATATGGATATGGATATGATGCATTGAAGACATCGTCTTCTACTAGCTATTATCCTATACAGTTCGGAGCATCTTACGGATCGAAATTTACTATCGGTATATTTGGATGGTCCCCTTCACAACCATGCTATCAGTCCTAGGATACCTCTCAGAGCCAGGACTTCAGTGAGAGTTCGAGAATGAGTTATAATCCAGCACGCCTACTTTATGGAATGAGCAGAGGATTATAATGCTATTTGACTAGAGGGATGGATTGATGTTTCTCCTGACTATGTAAATGATTTTACTATTTATAGACATTGACAGTCGATCAGATTCTGATGGTCGATACATACTGAGTATTTTTAGAGTTTTTTAATTGATTTAAGTATTTTAGGATCTAATGATATCTAGTCCATATATTGATTATTTAGGATGCTAAATAACATAATATCGCACTTAGATTCGTGTCACACACGATTAAAACTGAATCTAAGTTATACGAATATTAATTAATATCACTAAATATTAATTTGAACTTCAAAACATTCAATAATCTATAAAAATTTGATTGGACAACCCCCCAAAAAGAAAATCCTAAAAAATTGGCGTGTCCGTACGATACCATATCGAACCGACCGGTGACTGGTATGGCCATCGGTACTGATTTTCAAAACTTGATCCAGAGTATTTCAGATGACTACCTGGCTAGACCCACTGACTGAAAATATGGTCAACTTGAAACTAGTAATAGAAGCGCTAAGCAGTAGCTCATATGCAAGTTGTCAGTTATAAGGGTAGGGCACTTAATCCAGCGATACTTCTTATGAGAATTCCTCATTAAATGTCGTCTCCCCAAAAGGCATTGGACTATGAAGATTTAAAGGAGAATAACACAACTAGCTTCTAAATAATCTTGTTACTCAATAATCTAAGTTCACATACCATAAAAAAGTTTGGTCTCCAAAATCTCTGGACCAGTCAAAAATAAAGGAAAAAAATAAACATCAATATTAATGACAAGACACCTTTTCTCTCATCTAATGGGCATATGAATCATCCATCAATTTCTAGGTCAGCTTAAGCCCCTCTGAGCAAATATGTGACCCAAAAATGGAACTGCAGAGTACTTGACCATTTGATTGTAATATTACTTCTTAAGCCCCTCTGAGCCCCATGTGTTGATAAAATACAAACCTCTCCAAGAAAAAAAAATCTGTTATTTTCTTAACATGGCACATAAGAAACAAAAAGCATTGTTCCAAGATGCATGGGAGATGAAATAATGAGCAATTATTATGGTGAATTTGAGGCAAAAAGCTTCGTTAATGAAAAATGACTGCCTTATATTTAAAAAAGAAAGTTACTGCTTATAAGAAGCTTATCTAATATACAGTATGGATATGACATAATCATTAGTGATCTGGTCATTTAAGCTTGAACAATACCTATAAATCTTAGTTCAGAATATCAGAGCAAATATTGGCCAAATCATAATACACCCATGGCTGATGAGGGAATATCCAGTTAATTCCATTGATCAGATATCGTATAAGGGGCAACCAACATTTTAGGAAATAGGAATTTCAAAAAAACTATCGACATTGCAACTAAAGGTCACAAAAAACATAAAGTTCATAGGGAAAAATTCCCTGCAAGTGACAGATGTACCTTTTGCATGTTTTAGGATGCGAGTCACATGTTGACTTTTAGTATCCCAAACTCGAATTGTACCATCCTCTGATCCAGACACCAGCGTAACTCCATCCGTGCTAAGTGCTAAGCACGTTATAGCCTTACTGGGTGAGAAAGTCAAGCTTGGAGAAGTCAAATTAAGAAAGACCGGATCAAAAAGAAGAATAAAATAACTGCACTCGTTTTTTGCATCCAAAATAAAATATATGTATGGTGTTCAATATGGCAATACTAACATTAGTAACTGTATAGGCAGGTAAAAAGATCAAATAAACATGATAGGCATTGGTGGTTAGTTAATTAGTTAGTACGTATGTATGCATGTATGTATGTGCTGATGTGCTGGGATTGCCTAACAACCGTCTATATATATTCTCATGTTGTCCAATCAAGACAAGTATTGGGCCATGGCTATCAATGAGATTGCATTAACCAGTTAATGGAGATGTCAAACTTAAACCACTCATGTTAACGGCTGGAAACTTCCAAATTTTTGAGACTTCATTATAATTTTTGTAGTACAGCACATTCAAATAAATTTTCTTATATAACATCACTCAGCTCATGACATGGCTTAACATTTAGAATGTGCACTGTTTGTGATGAGACATGCAGGAGCAGAAAAGATGCAGTTACAAAGTTCTATTTTCCTTTGATCAGTTCATATCAGAGATAATTACTGACCATTCAAGTATACACGTATACTAACTATGAAAAAATTATGAGAGCTATCTCTTGGAAAAATGATTTATCGCATTGCTATTTGTGCTATAATAGTAAAAAGGATCCTTGGAATTCCATCTATCAACTTTTGTCCTTTTAAGCAAAACCTTTTATATATGATTTTATAATGGCATATTTTTTTGTGAATAAGTTGAAAAAAGCAGTGGTTTCTCTCTCAAACCCATCCAAACCTGGTTTTCACTCTCCTATCCAACTGTGCAGCTATAAATTGCCTCTCCCTTGCGCTAATCAACATACTTTCACCTGCTTTGGCATCCTTCCCTCGTCCCAACACCACACTCCACCCCGTAAACCCAAAACCAACCTGCCCGTACCCTCTAAAGCCCTCCTTCCTCACTCCCATTACTGTTCCTGTATGTCATGCCCATAACCCCACCTCTCCCTACTTCCCAATCTCCACCTTCTCCCTATCCTAAAAGTTCATATCTCATGCGTCCTCTGTCTTATTAGAAGACCCAGAAAACATTGGGATATGACTCTAGAAGTCCAAAGGATACATGAATAACTATTTTTTGTCATTGTTTATTTTGTTTCTACTTTCAATTTCTATCTACTTCATTTTACACATCCAATTTATTTTAGTTTATTGTTACTTTATGCTATTATTTCTCTTTTATAGTATTTCTCATTTTATTTCTATTAGTTTTCTGTTTTGTAAGTTATGTTTGTTCATTCTTTTTTATATTATCATTTTTGCTTGTTCCTTTTTGTTTTTTTGGTTTATAATTTTTGCCTTTTGGATTTCATCTTGTCTTATCTTTGATCTGTCTTATTTGAGGTGTTTTGTTGGTATTTTCTTGTTTAATTTCACATTTCATGTCATTTCATTTTACATTTTTGATTCCACTGATTCTTTTATTTTTTCAATCAACTTGAGTTTTATTTTTGTCTTGTATTGTTGCTTTGTTTTATTTGTTTAATTTCTATTTTCTTTTACTTTCAAATAATATTGTTTTCTTATTAATTTCAATTTTAATTTTTATTTATTGTTTTTTCTGTTTTATGTTGTCACATTTTTATCTTAGATTTTTTCTTTATTTTAATTTCTTACTTGATTTATTGTTTTGAGATTTAATTTTTACATGTTCGGCTTTGCAAATATGAGTTAACCTATTTCCTTATCTATTTTTTTTTTATTTTCGCTTTTCTTCAACACATGCATTGCACAAGTATGCCCCTTTGCTGGTTATAAAATGGTGTCACTAAGGGGATCAGAGGAAAGAGACAAGAATCTGTAACTGACATCTGTACCAAGGGAATAGTATGAATGTATCAAGTAGAGGCAGAGAACCTTGGTGCTTCAAAATCTAGCAGATGCCAAAATGATTTGGTGAATATCAAAATCCAAAAATAAAAGCAAACAATGAAACAGGTTCTATTTTTCAAAAAATGAAAAAAGATCTGATAATGAAATTTTAAAGGTACCATGGAATAAAGAGGGAAACAAGTGAGTGAAAACAAGTGGATACCATGAAGATGCACAAATGAACGAATATTGCAACAGTGGAGACGGGAAGATTTAAATACATTTTGAAATATGAACTAAATGCATTACTCCAGATCAATCAATGAAATATTACTATTACAATGAAACTTTACAACACTAAGAATGCAGAATCCAAAATAAGTAGCATGAACCATGATCAAGTAATTTTCATCTAGAAGCAATTCAAATGTGAGAACCAAATATCAAATGGCATTAAGCTAAGTGCTAATTGAAGTACAAATAAATAAGACTGGTACATCAAAGAAGCAAACATGACTACCTGTGGTCATATAAGGAACCAATAATGAACATTCCATAAATACTATTAGGATTGCTTTCAGCATTAAGTGCAGCAATATATATTTTGCCATCTCTACCACCAGCATAAAATGCATGCTCCCCCTGATCCATTGCAACAGCATTGACTATTGAAGGAAATGTAATGCTCCGCAGCAGCTTACCTTCAGATAAGCTCCATATCTGAAAAATGTATAGAACTGGCATAAGGAAATAACAAACAACTTGAAATTTGACTTGGCATAGCCATCACTAAACATCAATATATAGTCAACTACCAAATGATTCATTTTCATATGCTGCTGAAGAAGTTTTGGTTAAAACAAAAGGTTCAATTTCAGCCACCAAATAACAAATATGAGTTACTCTACAAGACAATTTGCAACTATCAGAAAATTAAGCCAAATAGCACCAAGGATATATCCATGACAACACATGGCAAGAGTAGAAAAAAATAACTAGCAAAATAGTAGAGTACTATTGCTTTTTCATTCTTAAGGTATCAGATTGGACCTTTTGTGATATTTTCTTCCAAAAAAAAAGAATAAAAAAGAAAAGAAGATGATGCAGCAGAAGACATAGAAACCCACATCACATCTGGCAATACTGAGACCAAAATCTGCCTACTCTAGTTGTACCAAACATTAAACAATTCTCCAGAAAACCATTAAGGAATCTTTAGTGTTTAATAGCATAAATTCACAAAGGATGACCAATAAGAGCTTTCCTTTTGCTTTGGGAATTGTATGAACATTTTTCTTACAAGGTAGGATAAGCAACATCAAAAAGCCATGCCATACAATGATGCAACAGAACAAAGAAATAGTTTCGATAGATGCCATTTATCCAGTCCACACCTACCCCCCACCCACCCCACCTTCCCGTGCAACAACAAAAAATAAAAATAAAAACACATACACACACGGACACATACATACACACACTTTTTGTCCATGTGTTTCTTTCTTTCTTTTCTTGCTGTAGATGTGGAAGGTGGGGAAAGGTAGGTATTCTGGGGCAGGGGAAGGTGAAGATGCAGTAGAAAACAAAATATGTGACTAAAAAAGATGGGCTCAACAATAGGGATATATGCCAGATGAAGGATCAAGTGAATAATGGAGCTGAAGATGGAGCACTTTGATAAATAGAGGCAAGATAGGATCATCATAAATCAGTACGAGGACAGAGGAATAGTAAGTTATGCAATGGTTAGGTGGCCTGTTGGACACATGCCTAGTAATTGCTCGACTTCTAGGATTAAGGTGGTGTAGCACAGGACTTCCTTATATCAAAGCTTAATAACGCTGAACTTGCCCATGAGTCATATATCCCTCCAAAAAAAAAAATTGCAGGCAAATGAGTAGCCATATTCCATCTCAATTTTTTTCTAATAAGTTTTTTCCTCAAAAATCAACCCTCACCTCACTCCCCATTTTTTTTCAAAAAAGGATAGCTTTAATTTGAGAAGGCTCTGCAGAAGGACCATGTATATTTTTGTTATCACTAGCAATCATCCTAACATTACTTTTCTGTTAGTGTCGATTTTCTATAGAAAATTCATACAGAGTAACCTACAAGCTACACAAACTTTTAACTGCTCATGGAACCCTATCTATAAATGCCTAAACGACCATAAAAAAAGTGTTTCTTTTCTTATGTTAAGAGGACTACTAATTTACTTACAACAAACTAGTATTCTAACTAATACAGTTTAATTCATAATTGAACTCCAAACCAACTTCAACTGTAATTAGGGGTGAAAGTAGTATGGATATTATCTGTCCGGATCCATTTTTTGTATCCGAATCAATCCGGATATGGACAGAAATTTGAGGATCTGACTAACATCCGTATCCGTATCCATATCCGTCAAAGAAAAATGGATATGGATATGGATAGACAACTATCCGATCCGTATCCGAATATCCGAATCTACATATAATCCTATATAATTTTATATAATAATTATTAATTTTTAAAAAAAATATACAACTATATAAACATATTATTCACTTGATTTATCATTTATTTAGTAATATCTTTGATTTTGTAGTCATAAATTTTAATTATCTAAGTAATATCTGTAATTATACTCATATTTTCAGTATCTGAATTGTATCCGTATCCGTTTAAAATAAATATGAAAATAAATTTTTGTATGCAAATAATATTCATATCTGTATTTGTATTCCTCACACAAAACAAATACGAATATGGATATGGTGATATCCGATCTGTATCCGATCCGATTTCAGCCCTAACTGTAATATGTTAGAAAACACTCATCTCCATAAATAGTTGCAAACAAACAGAGATTATGCTTGTTTCAGAGAAAAGATAAAGCAAAAACAAAAATACAAAAAAAAAAACAAAAGACAAAAGTTAGGACTTACGACGTTAAAAGAGAAAAAATAATATAAAAAAAAAATAAAACTAGAAAATGAAAAAAAAAACAAAAATAAAAAATAAAAAAAATATTAAAATTTTAAGAGAAAACTAGAAACATAGAAGAGGTTTGGGAGTCAGAAGGATGACTTAGGAGGGGAAGGGCAGATAGAAAGATAACTTTTACCATCACTTTAATCCACTAGCACTTCCCCCCCCCCCAACAATGCCGTCCTTTTTCCTATCATTTGATTTCTTTTCCTCTTCTTTTTTTTTTTTAATTGAGAGAAGTTTTTTTTTTGGGTGCTGGATGGAGGGATCTTGGGGAAAAATGTGATAAATATAATCTAAATGGAAATAGTTTAAAATTCAGAACTCATTTTTTAGTATACATATGACATTGCTTTATACTCTGACTAAAATCAAGCAATCTAAAGTCTTTAGAAGACCACCCAAAATCACTCAAAGATAAATAAAATAAAAAAAAACAAAAACAAAAACTTCCTTTTGCATCATTTGCTGCCCTTGGACCTTCTCCTTATACCCCACTTGACTTTTCATGATCTAATGATGGAGACAGCTTTTGGTCCTTCTTGTGATTGAACAATTGGATGACTGATTAGGTATTTGCTGCTCTTAAACCTCAAACCAGTTGATCCATAGCCAGAAAAGTCCTAGATTGGTACCTGAGAGACATGGTTCACTCAATGATAGGACATGATTTCAAGCACTAATACTGTCAGAGCTAGGATCATGTCCCAAAAAGGACATCTCTCGTGCAAACCATTGTTAGTTTTATCTTTTGTTATTGGTTCATCAATTGAAGAAATGGTTGATTGTTGATCATAGGATCTAGTGGTGGCTAATTTTTGTCTTCAAAATGCTTTCTACCATGTATAACAGTAGAGGCGCCCATGTCATTATCAACTATTCTTTCACCACCCATGTTTTGAATCATTCTTTACTTGTTTCAGTTGCCTTAAGACATTGGAGTTTGTTATAAATACCTCCATGGCTTCAATATTTAGGTATAGCAATGGGTAGGATTTGGATCGGGTATTATCCTACCTATCTCCAAACCCGAACTTAATATCTTATACCCAAACCCTATCCGATACCCAATCGGATAAGAAAAGAGATATCCATACCCGTACCCAATGGGTTCAGAGATACCCACGGGTAACTCATTTCCCCATACCCAACCCATACCAGCCTCATACCCATCCTATATCCAAAAAAATAAACAACTAAAATAATTTTATGTATATTATCAATCAAAACAGAATTACCAATTCAACATAGAACATAATTTATAAGTCCAGATTTATAGAAATCAAACGTAGAAATAGAATTACAATTCAATATAAAACATATAAACAATCAAAATAATTTTATGCACATTATCAACCAAAACAGAATTATCAAAACAGAATTATAAACATATATATTCGGATATGGATTCGGGTATTATTCATATCTGTAGGTTCGGATCGGATTTAGATTCGAATTTGAATAGAAAACAGCACTATCCATACCCATGCTATAGTTTTCGGGTTTTATCTAAACCCGATCAAACTTTATTTTTCGAATTTGACCGGATTTGGGTAGGGTGCATACCCATCGGATCAGATCGATTTCGCCATCCCTATCAATATTAGAGTTTGTTATGAATGCCACCACGGCTCCGATTGTGTTCGAATTATGCTAACTTTGACAAAAGTTCTAGTCAACCAAAACAACCCCAAGGCCCCCAAAGGGGAATTCAAGAATGCCTGCCGACGTTCAGATATATCTTTGAGAACTCTACTGGAAAGCCATAAAGCCACTTACGTACGTACGTACATACATACACGAAGCCAGGAAGCAATAAATAATGGTTAATAGCGGCAGTAAACTAAGAGAGCCAGTGAAGAAGAACAACGAGAAAGTATTATTAAAAAAGCACAAAAAGATGGAATGAAATAAGAATAATTCAGAATAAAATGTTAATTATTCTTTGAAAAAAAATAAAAAGAATACTAATTCAAAATAACTCACAAATTATACAAGTTTGCCATTCTTCAAGAACTCTTAATGAGACACTTGACCTAGAAGAATGTTACATGATCCTAAAAGGACCTTTAAGTTACCTATAATGAATTTACAACTCTAAGTGATTCAATTCGATTTGGAATGGGACTCCTGATCAACATAAAATTGGATTAATTAAAAATAAAAATTGGCTTTCCAAAGGAATGTGTGATAACCTATTAAGACAATCTAATCTGTGTGTGCATGTGCACCTGGACAAAGGAATAACTGAAACCTAAGGAGAACTGGCTAATAAGGAGACCTTTGTGATCAAACAGAATTCAGCCCATGCAGGCAGGGAGCACCCCTCTGAAATTCTCCTAGACCTCAAAACTATTCATATGAAGAGAGAAGGTGACAAGGAATGATACGGTTAATTGCATTCATCTGTGACATTTATCATTCCTATCCCTCTCATTGCATTATTAATAATTCAGATTTGAACAATTAAATAATGATTCTTTATCTAGGCATTTGTATGTGTTATGTTCTGACTCTAGAAAACGAATGTGTGATAACCAACATGACAAAAAGAATAACACAGAAAGATTGAAGAAGATATTCAATGATATTCTTCACATGTTAGAGAATATAATCTTACATCTTTATGAATGGCAAAGGTAAATTGACAAATCATAAGGCCAATCAGAAAAAAAAAAGGTTGTTGCAACTATGGAACAGAAAATGCAGAATTTTTCTTTTGCAAATACTGCATCTATATTCAGAGAATGGTGAAAGACCTGAAATTTAGCATTGCATCTAGTAAAAGGTTAAAACAGAAAATTTTATTTTTGTAAGAAAATCTAACGCGCAATACAATCAAATGTTTAGCATATAACATTAAATTTCCAAGTTGCTGAGAGAAGTTCTGAGATTTCTACACTTTTCTAGATGAGTTTGATGTAGCAACAAGTCACTTGTGTCTTAATTTTCTTGTCTTATTTCTCTACTTTGATGGTGAGCCTTGGCACAGCAGTAAGGCTGCTCCATTGTGACATGGAGGTAACAGGTTCAAAATGAGTAAACAACCTCTCTACACATGGAAGTAAGGCTGCATGTATTTGACCCTCCCTAGACCCCACAATGGTGGGAGTCTTATCTGGCCCCCCCCCCTTCCTTCTGTATCTCTACTCTATAGTGGCCTCTAATTCAAATGTGTACAACATAAAAGAAACTAGCAGAAAGATAACAGTCTTGTAGTGCCTACAGTAGCAACAATTCCAGGTCCTCTGCATTACTGTAACTTGGTAACAATGCATCCAACTGCTAGTCATAGCATCACTTACTAAAACAGTCACTAACCATGGGATCACTCTCAATCAACTGCAAGATGAAAATTAACAAGTTCACTCTGCTCTTATTGCTCATTTGAAAAATGAGGAACAACATACCGAACCTTGCATGTGCGATCTTCAGAGGACGAGATGGCAATAGAGTTGCATAGCCCATAGCCTGAAACAAGATCAGTCACACGCAGGGCATGTTCAGAGAAGCTATATCTGTAGAGATTTCTTGCAGACATCTTGCCCATATCATCAAACATCCTGCATGATTATTTAAAATGATAACAGCAATTCCAACTGAGATTACTTTTAATGAAGTAAAAGACAGAAAAGAAGCACATTTGCTGAAGAAAACAAGAAGCAGCATACATCAAAAGGGACCAAACTCTGACGCATCCATCCTCAGACCCAGAGATCAGCAACGACTCATCATCAGAGAGGGTGAGACGAGTGACAGACCTGTAGTGTGCATGCCACTTGTTAAGCAGCTTCCCGCTTGCTATCTGGAGCAATGGGACGTGTGAGTTTATGTTTATCAATTATCTTAGCATGAACGGATAGGATTTTTTTTTTAATAAAAATTTAATGTACAAGTCTAAAGCGGAAAGATAAACCACACAAACAAATGATTCCCCCTTCCAGTAAATAAGAGAATTAAAGAGGAGGACGGGAACAAAATCGTGTTTTGGGCAAAGTTTTCCAACAAAAATTTCCATCTTAAATAATTGTTATTTATGAGCATAAAGCAAAGAAGCAGATGCAATCACAATTATGTTTTCACATGCACACCTAATGCGCAGCATCAAAAAATCTTACCTCCACGGTTTTTCCCCCAAAAAAGGAAAATAATGGAAAAGAACACTCTTACCTCCAAGTTCATCGGGGCATGAACTTGAGAGGAGAATGGAGTCAAATCCAATTGTTATATAAATAATTAGAGTGGAACGAAGAAGAGGAGGGCATAAAAATCATATTTTGACAAACAAAGCCAAGAGGTAGCATAGCAAAAGACATCACCTCCCACAAGTAGATGGTCCCGGATAAGCCTCCACCAATGATATACGTTCCTTCGGAATTGGAAACGAGGGGGCCAATCGGTTCCGCTGGAAAGCTCCGAACCTCCACCTGGGGCTGAAAGAAGATAGAAGAAGAGATCAGAGATCAGCTAATTAATCAAGATAAGGAGAGGACTACAGGGGGCAAAGATAGGGAAATACCTTGTCCCAGGACCAGAAGAAGATGGGGGCGGAGGCGGCGGCGGGAGAGTCGCGGACCTGTGAGGAGGCGAGGAAGCGGCGGGCGACGGAAAGGAGGCCGTGGGGAGGGGAGGCGCAGGAGCGATAGCGGAGATGCTCGGCGCCGGAGCGGAGGTCCCAGCAACCGATGCCGCAATCCACGGGGGACGACGCGATCACCACTTCCATTGTTGGAGGCAACCCAAGGAGAGGCGGAGAGAAGATGGGGCGGCGCGGGCGGCAAGGGTTTAAGGGCTGCTGAACGGTTTCAGGGTTCCAGATTGCTATCCTCTCCCACTTTAATGATAAAGAATACTCCTTTTTATTTCATCCACATGAGTGCACTTGTCAACCAGGGGTGTCTACTTATCAGCATATCCAAAGGACTCGTTTGGTTCGCGGGCCGGCCGGGAGGGAATTGCTGAGAGTGACGAGGGAGCTTCTTATTTGGTTGGAATAAAAAATAATTAAATTTTTTTTATATAAAATTATTTTTTATAATTTATATAAAATAAAATTAAAATTTTTTATAAAATAAAAATTGATAATATTTTTTTAAAAATATTTTATTTACTTGGAATAAAAAATAATTAAAAAAATTTTATATAAATTTATTTTTTATAATTTATATAAAATTAAATTAATTTTTTTTATAAAATAAAAATTGATAATATTTTTTTAAAAATATTTTTTAAGATTATAATTAAGATTTTACAAATATTAATGGATCGTTAGAATAAAATACTGATTAATAATAATATAATATATATTAATATTATTTTAATATTTAGATGAATATAATATAATATTTATATTAAAACTATAATATTTATTAGATTTTAATATTAATTCTAATATAATTTTTTTATTAATATGAATATACTATTTATATTAATCATAATATTTATATTAATATAATATTATATTTATTAAGATATTAATAAATTTATTATATTAAAATATTAATATTGTATTGATATAATATAATATATTAGTAGTATATTAATATAATAAATTATTATAATTAAATATTATATTATAATGTATTAATATTATATTTATATTAATATATAATATTATTATTTTTATAAATTTTAGGAGCAAAAATGTATGGTCTCATATCTATCAAGGATATAATAGATATTTTATATAATTTTTTTAGAAAAATAAGTGTTCAACCAAATAAAAGTCATTTTTCAACTAATCACTTTTTAATGGTCAACCAAACACGCAAAGATTCTATTATCAAGTAATAACTTCTCATAAAGTTATTTTTTGGGAAGAAAAGTTTTTTTCATGAGTCAAACAAGTTCATAGAAAAAAATATGACCGGTATGAATTAGATTTTAAAAAAACTAACAAATATATGTTGACATGGTGGATGTTCACGAGTTTTTATCAAATATATAACCATAAAATTTATATTTTATGAAATAAGTCTTATAAAATATAAAAGGAGACTTGCTCTGCTCCCATTCTTTCAGATTACGTGACCAATCTATTTTGACAAAATGCATTTCATGAAAAATAACCAAACAATTTGTTAACTTGTTAATCGAATAGTATGGTAGGTGGGTTTATAGCCAATCTTATAATTAGAAATGTGAATAATTGATGCTCATGGTTTTTCCTATTTGGAAGTCTCGGATCAAAATCCTATAAGATTCATTGGTTGGACCAAGACAATCAATTAAATCAGATTGGATTTAATTTATCTTTATAAATATTCAAAAATTATTAAAGTAGGCTAGTCTAAATCTTACAGAGAAGAAGAAAGGACCCCAACTCCCACAGAAAAAAAAAAAAAAAAAAAAAACTTGTTGAGATCCTTTTTCCTCTCTTGAGATTTGGGTCAGTCCACTCCAATAATCCTCTAAATTTTTATAAATATGAGTCTAATCCAATTTGATTTAATTAGTTGTCTGATCCGACCCTATGAATATCAATAAATTTTGGACTAAGAGATCTAAATAGGCCCTTAGGAATTTTATTAGATTAGTTTGAAACTAGAGTGAATATCTAGTTTGAATATGTTAGCATGGATAAGAGATTTATGGATAAAAGAGTAATTGTCCCATCATGATACATTACAGAAAAATAAAGCAAAAGACAAACAATCAATCATATACTTAACATACAATCCTATTCATACACAAGGCAAATACTATGATGCTTCGTATAGATCCTCGCGCAATTTCCAACATCAATACTAACTTGCCATTGCACTTAATAGTTCAATCAATGCGGATGACACCAACCTCCTTGCAAGTCTCACCAATTCCCTCATGTCACGTCAGTAAATATAATTTGGGACAACTAATATTTCAAGGATGACCACAACAAGACATAATAAATGGTTAATATAACTCTAAGTTGTCATTAACCTATAGATACATATTTTTAAATCTAAGTCATATGAATGAGAGATGAAAATCAGTCAAAACATCTGTAAAGTACCATTGAGAAAGGAAAGAGCGTAGCTAAGGTTTTGGCTAATCCCTCGGTGGAGGGGGATAGAAAGGGGAAATAGGAGGTTATTAATGATAATCAACAGCGGGGAAAAGGGCCATTCACGTTGGGTATGTCATGGACTTTGACTCCTCCAGCTAGAGAGACACAGACGTCGGGATTTCTTCCATTCTCTTAAAAAATGGCTGATTTTGTGCTTGATGCTGGCCATTCTTAGGTAAATATTGTCTAAGGGAGAAGCAAATTCAAGTGGAAAACTTCTTGTGCTTCTGACGGATATAGTGGCTTTGGAGTAGCGATTCTCTCATGTGGTGATATTTTTGAACGATGAAGTGGAGGCAACTTGTGCATGGTGGCAGTGTGCTTTGTACAGTAAATTCTTTGGGAGTAGATTCTCTTTAGAATCAGAGGCGGCTGAAAGGTAAGGCCACCGAAGCCCTTGCCTTAGGCCCCCACCCCCAGGAGGCCCCCCGCTCGCGTGCATCCGGCATCGCGGTCCAGCCTCCGCCTCCCGCCTCCGGCGTCCCGGTTCAGGCCTCCAGCCTCCGCCTCCGGCATCCCGATCCACCCCCCCGGCCTCCATCGATAAGTTTCTTCATTTTTTTTTGTTTTTCGACACTCCCCCTCCAGCCTCCGCCTCCGGCATCCCGGTCCACCCCCCCGGCCTCCACCGGTAAGTTTCTTCATTTTTTTTTGTTTTTCGACACTCCCCTTCCGCCCCGATTGTGCGCCGGGCCGGCGGTCCGTCGGTCCGCCTTCGTTTCTCGAAAGCCGGAGTCCGGAAGAAGGCCCCTCCCTGGCTCCGCCTTCGTTTTTAGCTTTAGGCCTCCAAAGATGTTGAGCCGCCCCTGTTTAGAACTTATCCAAAAGGAACTTAGGGTGCACTAGGCAGTGGAATGGGATTTTAGGGTTTCTTAAGCTGATGGGGTATTGCTCTTTAACTTGCCAAATAAGGAAACAAAAAATAGGGTAACAGAGAAAGACCCATGGTCACTAGTGTGACAACTCTTGACTTTGGCATAGTGGAGGCCAAATTTAGACCAGGGTGGGAGGCTTTTCATAAGGTCAATGCTTGGATACGGCCATCAGAATTGCCTTTGGAGCTTTGGGACAAGAACGACATCCTTAAGATAGTGTCTCCAGTAGATAGGCCTCTATTCTTGGATGATTAGACTATAACTTGGGCTAGACTGGGTTTTGTTAGAGTTTGCATTAAGTTGGATTTGTCTAAGCCTTTTTGTCTAGGTGTAAAAGTAAGGATTAAAGGTACTATAGTTTGGCAGGAGTTCATCTCTGAGGATCTGCTAGATATATGTTATGCATGTGGTAAGATAGGAGTTGTCATGGAAGAATGCAATTGTGAGAGAGTGAAACAAGGGGTGCAGCTGCTAGGAAATATATCCTAAAGTCAATTATTTGGATGATTGTGCTCTTTATAATTATATATGAATTATGAAATAATAAAAATTATTTGATATTTTTCATCGCAAAGTATACATCTTTCTTATTAGAATTCTTGTGTTGTGATGAAGTCCTTAGAACTATATGATAATCGATAAAGAAGAATTTATCGAATAGTTCTTAAATATATTCGGGACCAAATGATACGTCATTAAAGGATGATGACATTCATCAAGTGTAGATCATTGTGTGCCATATAGATTGGTTGTCCTTTTAACCAAAGAGTATAGAGATACTGGTATGGCATATAGGTGAGATATAGGAGTACATCGTTACTGAAAAAAATGACTCGTCTGTAGAGCACTCTGCTGTCAAGAGTAGCTCGCGAAGCATATAGGCATAAGTGTCTCTTAGACCTGAGATCACCATAGTGACTTACAAGCAACTCAATATGCTTTGGTGCCAGACTATCTGCATTTCTAATGCAGTGATGGAAGGCTACAGAGTACTGTCAAGTACTTACGAAGTCTGTGCGTGGATCAAGATGGGATTGATCCCTTCAGATTACAAGAGTTAATACATCATTGTATTTCAATTTAGTAAATCCTAGGTCTGGATAATCCATATAATGAATGTGAAAGGTTAAAATATAATGTTGATGACTCATCCAGGATTGACAGTAAAATCCTAGGTCGTCCTTGAGCATTCGAAACAAGAGAATGAAAGGGAATGAATTATGCGGTAATCATATGCGTAGGTTCTTGAATATTATCTTACATATATTCGATCTATTCGGATGTTGGAAACCATTGCTAGATGGTAATTTTGATTAGTACAGAAAATGATCCTGTGCTACCGACTTAGTGTTCGAATCTATAGAGTCACACACAAAGTCAGACGATGTAGGAAAGAATTGACCTAAGTTTATGAGTTCAATTTAGAAGTACGTAACTTGATTGAACGAATAGATTAGCTTGATTAAAAAATTAAGTTAGAGGTTATACGGGATTAAATAGTTAACTATATCTAGCTAGTACTAGACATGAGGTTTAGATTTAATTTCGAAGATGCTAATGATCTGATCAATGATCCAAGAGATTTATGAGAGATTAAATTTGTCTTAATTAATTTCAGATTTGATCTGATTTAATTAGGTTTAAATTGAGTTAAAAATCCAAGTTAGACTTGGATCAGAATCCTAACTAGATTAGGATTGACAGGCTCTTCGAATCTGGTTCGAATCGGATTTAAATCGGATCCGAATCAAGCCAAATATGTGCTAATTTAGTTTAGAACCAAAGAGTCCCATGAACCTGGGATTCTCTCTTATAGTAACTGATTAAAAGGAGCATTGGGGCGATTTTATTGCTACCCATACATGTGCGTGAAGAGTGTTCACGCGGTTCATATGGTGCTCTCCTTTTCTCTTTCGATTTCTTACTAGGTTAGGACTCCTAACCAATTTGGACATTGAATAGATATGGGATGCCACATCTATTAAAAGGAGGACCCTATTACATGATAAAGTGTGTGATTGTTTTGTGCGACAAAATAAAAACTAAATTACCATGAGATTAGAGAGAGTAGGGTGTGCGACATAAGAAAGGGAGGCATCCCTTCTTAGCATGGAGAATTTTATGGCACCCTATTTCTTAGTGTGAAGACTCCTTTCCAAGCACACGAGATCTGATCCCTTCCCTCCCTACTTCCCTTCTAAAGATTGAGATATCGAAGATCATCCATCTTTCCTCCGGGGCTTGGCGTGCGCAGAAGTAGAGGGTCTGTGCGTTCAGACCTCATGAGGCTTTGGATTCAAAAAAAATATTTTTAATATTTGATTCCTATTCCACTGCAACTAAGGTAAATATAAATGTTATGTTACCACTAGAATAGAAAAATTTTCAAAACTCACCCTGACGATCTGATTAGATCGAAAAATTTTTCTTCAATTGGTATCAGAGCCTGGCTTGATACATGGATGCATAACTAATTTTTTTAGTATGATTACATATTGTATGTAACCAAATTTTTTATGTAGAATATTAAATCTGATTTAGATCTATTAATTAAAAATTATTTGATCTAATTTTGATCAGATTTCAAGAACCTAATCAATGGTTGATGATGGTTAGTCATAAATCTGTTATAACAGAATTTTCTTGATGTAGATTTTTATTGAAATAAAAATCAAATTAAAATCTATTTTAAATTTATTTTAACAAAATTTTTATGATGTTATTTCAGATTGAAAGTTAGACTTAATCAAGATCTGAATTGAGTCTATTTTGATAGATTTTCAGATCTGATTTTAAGCAAAATTCTGTATAACACAAAATCAGGTCTAATCAGAAATTTTATTTCTATGCATTCATATATATGTTTGAATTAATTTTTCTATATGATTTTAGATATGATTTAGGTATTTTATATGATGTATAAAAGTAAATTTAGATCCAAATTTATATGAAATTTATCTAAAATTAATCTGATGCATTGATCTAATTAGATTAGATACATAATATGAATGATATGATCATGTTCACATGAATGTATGCCTGTTTTAATTATTGCATAAGTAAATATAATTAATTTTTAAAATTAGATTTTAAATCTTAGTAGCTCGATACTCGGATCGAGATGATCATCAGACCATCCGATCATAAGAGAAAGTAGAGATAGAGTCTTTCTCTTGTCCATTCGATAGGTTTTCTTATGATGTGTAGGGATGCCACTATGATTAAGTCTCACGAAGAAGAACAGTGAAAAAAATTTTAAAATTATTTTGATCATGAATATGTTTAAATTAGATCTAAAATAATTTATAATTAATTATAATTTTAATAAAATAAATTTAGATATAAAAATTATTTTAAGATCTAAATTATAGGTTGCATATGATGTAATTGGTAGTAATCTAAAAGTGGTCACGATACATGTGATGTATATATGATATTTAGATTAGATGTATGCATATTTAATTATTAAATAAAGATCTAAAAATTAGATTTTAAGATCTAAATTTTTGAAATATATGGTATGCTTCACTTGAAATTCTAGTAGAATAGTTTTATAAACTGAAATACATGTTTCATATACTTAATTTGGAATTAAGTGAACTAGATTTGAGAATTGAAGATATTAAGACACCTCATAAATCGATGGACAATGGGTTAGCATGAATCAGATCTTCTAATTAGGTTAGACCTAAGGTTTGAAATAAATATTGATCAATTAAAAAAATTGATTAAATCTAATCAAGAGTCGAGTTAGACTAGGTCAGAATTTTTCTAAGATCAACCTCAATAGTTGTAGCTTGATCAAGTCCATATTTTTGACTATACCAAATGGACCTGATTGTGGCTCAATGATTTAGTACGAGTCCTTTGGTGGACCAAATCTAAATTAATTGATCAATTAGTGTCTAAGATAAGTTTGGCAATATTATCTGATAATATAATTAGTGGTTTTTAATTGACAATCCACTTACTTGACTATTTCGATGGTGTCTAAAGTAAGTCGAGGCAGATCCTCCCATCGATCTCACTTACCTGATCAATTCGATAGATTATATTTTCATTAGGTCACTAATCGATTTGAGCTGACCCATGCCATTAAGATAAATCAATGTGACTGATTTAGATTTCTTTGATCAAGCTTGTCTCTAGTCCTCTTATGACTTGATAAAGTTAGTAGTAGGATTTATGACTTATCGATTAATCTCTTTTCTTATTCTTAAATTATTAAATTAGTTCGACCGAATTAGGTGCCCTTGGATCAGCTTGTCTATAGTTCTCTTCATAACTTGATGAAGTTAGTGGGAGGATTTAAGACTCATCGGTCAATTGCTTATCAAATCATTAAAATCAAATCTTCTAAATTATGAGATCCTTAAAATGATAATATTATGGAGATAACAAAGTCATAGCCTCCCATTAAGGTGGATGGTAATGGGTCCAATAATCTAAATAAACATTGGAGGCACCTTCTGCCTGATGTTCATTTGGATATTGAAATTATCATTCATTATATGATGATTCAACTATACTATCTGATGAATGGTTGGATTGACCGAGCTTTTCTCAGACCTAATCATTTATTAGCTAGATTTACTGAGTATGTTCATGTTAATGGTTGGACCTAACCGAAACTTTTAGTGGAGGCCTTCACCTATTGAAAAAGCATTGGGGTAAAACCAATTACTAAAAATTATTTCAAAAATTTTTTGATTGAGAACCTACCCATAGATGCACATGGATTGATCGAGCTTTGCTTAGGTCCGTATGCAGTCTATGTGGATTCTAGTACCCACTAAGAAATTAAGATAATTCTTCGAATTGGAGGTAGAGACTATCAATTCGTATAAAATAGTGGAAGAATCTTTAGACTAAAGTCTAAGTCTTTAAAATTAAATAATTCATATACTAATAGGTCTTTTATTTTCTTTCAGTGATGGCTAGTAGTTTATCGCTCTGCTCATTGTTGGACAGTGACAAGTTTATGAGACTCAATTTTGATAATTGATATCAGAAATTGAGAATAGTTCTCGAGTATGAGAGGATCGTATATATGATTATAGATTCAGCACCTAAAGTATCAGCTTCCGATGCAGATGCGATGGTTAGAGATACTTATCAGAAGTGGCTCAATGACTGTACGATAATACGTTACGTAATGAGAGCTGCTATGAGTGATAAATTTAGTTGTAAATTTGATGGTACTTAATTGAAGGAGATGCTTCAAATATTGAACAAGTTCTTTGACACACTTGAGGATTTATCCTCAATATGGCATCGGTCCTCTGAGGGAGGAAAGAAAAGGATGGTGCATAGGTATTGTGCTATGGCTTCTAAGCTCAATCAAACTAACCAGTCTAAAGCTGATCAGAGTCAGATAGAATGCTTCTTTTGCAAGAAGCTGAGGCACTAGAAGAAGAATTATCCTTTATATCTAGCTTTTCTTGATCTGAACAGGCCTAGAAAGAGAAATCAGTAAAGAATTGCTAGACAAAGTACTTATATGATAACATCTTATAATTTCTCTGTCTGTGATACTACTATCTAGGTATGGATATCAAAAATTCTATTTATATTTGTAATTCATTGTAGAAACTTTAGATTAATAGAAAATTTGAGAAGAACGAATGATTTCTGAATGTTAGAGATGGAAGAGCTGTTCCAGTTCTAGTACTAGAAAAAGTTCAGCTTGCTCTCAATTCAAATATCATTATTTTAAATGATTGTTATTATTGTCCATCATTCCTTATGAATGTAATCTCTGTAGGCCTTTTGGCCAGAGAGGATTATAGCTTCTCAATAAAGGAAGCTTTCTGTAATATCATTATAAATGGTGTCATAGTTATGCATAGATAATTGAAACATAGTATTTATATTTTATCATAGCCTGTTAGTATAATGTATACATTGAACAAACGTCTTAAAATAGATAATGTCACAGATGCCTATCTTTGGTATTGTAGACTCGGTCATATAAATAAGAATAGGATAAACAGATTAGCTAAAGAGAGAATCTTTGATATTAATGATTGTCAATCATTACCGACCTGTGAGTTCTGTCTACTTAAAAAGATGATCAAGTCACCCTTTACTGGAAAGGGTGAACAAGCCAATGATGTTCTAGGTCTAGTGCATAGTGATGTATAAGGACCTATGAATATAGCCATCACAGGAGGATATTACTACTTTATTACATTTACGAATGACCTATCGAGGTATGGGTACGTCTACCTTATGAAGCACAAGTTTGAATCATTTGAAATGTTCAAACGATTTTATAATGAGGTAAAAAAATGAACTAAAAAGAGTATTAAAATTTTTTGGTCAGACTGAGGAGGTGAATACTTTTCTAATAGTTTTTGACATATGTGGGAGAGAATGGGATTCTCTCACAATGAATTTTTCTAGAGATACCACAATATAATGAAATGTTAGAAAGGAGGAATCGAACACTATTGATATGATTCGATCCATGATGGGATTTGCGAGTCTGCCGATCTCTTTTTGGGGTTATGCTCTTGAGACTACATACTATGTTCTGAACAATATTTCAAGCAAATTTATCATAAAAATACTATATGAGATATGGACTGGACGTAGGCCAACATTCTCTCACCTTAGGATTGGAGGTTGTCCGACTTATGTCAAATATTTGCAAACCGATAAGCTTGGACTTCAATCCGATAAGTGTTATTTTGTAGGATATCCTAAAGAAACTAAGAGATATTACTTTTATCTTTCTAACGACCAAATGGTGTTCATGGGTCTGAAGGCATACTTTTTGAAAAAGAAGTTCCTTGATGAAGAAACTAATGCGACTAAGGTTGAGCTTGATGAAGTTCAACAAGTAGAAGAACTGACACAGACCAATAGAAATATAGAACTAGATTTCATTAGATCAATTCTAGAGTCCATTGTTGAATCACATTTAAGAAGATTCAATAGAGTAGTGCGTCAGTCGGATAGATCTATGGTTTCTTGGTCTAGGATGATGATTCTATTAAACTTGATGAGAACGACAAGGATCCGATCACCTACATAAATGCCATGCAAAGGTCTGACTCTAAGAAATGGCTTGAGGCCATGAAATTCGAGATAGAGTCTATAAAGATCAACAGTGTATGGATACTTGTTGATCTATCCGAAGGGATTAAACCCATAGGATGTAAATAGGTATTCAAAAGAAAAAAGGCACAGACGAAAAGGTATCTATAAAGTCTGTTTGGTTATTAAGGGATATCATCAATGTTATGGTATTGACTATGACGAGATATTTTCTCCTGTGATAATATTCAAGTCTATCTAGATTATGCTTGCGATAGCAGCACACTTTGATTATGAGATCTGACAAATAGATGTCAAAACTATTTTTCTTAACGAAAAACTAGAAAAAGAGGTGTATATGATACAACATGAAGGATTCACATCCATAGATGAATCAAAGGTGTGCAAGCTTCAGAGATCCATTTATGGATTGAAGCAGGCATCTCGGAGTTGGAACATACGTTTTGATAAGATGATCAGAACATATGGCTTCGTTAGGAACAAAGAAGAATCATACATTTATAAATGGGCTAATGATTCTGTAATCATCTTTCTTGTATTGTATATGGATGACATACTATTAATAGAGAATGACGTTCCTGCTTTACAAAGTGTAAAGCTTTGGTTATCTTCACAGTTTTCCATGAAGGATTTAGGAGAAGCTTTCTACATCCTAGAGATGAAGATCTATAGGGATAGATCTAAGAGATTGCTTGGAATGTCTCAATCCACGTATATAGATACCATACTGAAATGGTTCTGCATAGAGAATTTCAAGAAAGACTATCTCCCAATAGACCATGAAATTACTCTCTTTAAGAAGAATTATCCGACAACTCCTTAAGAGAGAGAGCATATGAGTAGAATCTCATATATTTTGGTAGTGAGATCTATCATGTACGTCATGATATATACGAGACCAGATGTGCTATATTCACTAGGTGTAGTGAGTAGGTACCATTCTTATCCGAATGAGAACTATTAGAAGGTTGTAAAGATAATTTTAAGTATTTAGAACATACTAAGGACCAATGGCTTATCTATGAAGATACTAACTTGAAACTTGTAGGATATACTGATTTTAACTTTCAGTCAAATCATGATAGCAGCAAAATCATGTCGGATTATATGTTTATCCTAAATGGAGGAGTGATCTGTTGAAAAAGTTTTAAGTAGTACATCGTAGCTGACTCAACTTGCGAGGCAGAATATATCACGGCATCTGATGCTATGAAAGAAGCTTTCTAGTTGTGAAAGTTTATCAATGAGCTTGGAGTGGCATCCTCCCTTGATGGTCCTGTTCTACTGTACTGTGACAGCATTAGAGCCATAACTCAAGTAAAAGAATCGAAGTCCCATCAATGCATCAAGCATATTATACATCGCTACCATCTGATCTGAAAGATCATTGATCGAGATGACGTCGACCTTCAAAGATCGATAAAAAAGAGAACTTGACTGACCCATTTACTAAAGCTCTCAAAATCAAAGAGTTCGATGAATATAAATGAAAGATGAGTATTAGATACTGTACCGATTGACTTTAGTCCAAATGGGAGTTATTAGAAAATATATCCTAAAGCCAATCGTTTAGACGATTGTGCTCTTTATAATTATATATGAATTATGAAATAATAAAAATTATTTGATATTTTTTATCATAAGGTGTACATCTTCCTTATTAGAACTCTTGTGTTGTGATGAAGTCGTTAGAACTATATGACAATAGATAAAGGAGGATTTATCAAATAATTTTTAAACATATTCATAACTAAATGATACGTCATTAAAGGATGATGACGTTCATCAAGTATAGGTCATTGTAGGCCATATAGGTTGGTTATCCTCTTAACCAAGGAGAGTGGAGACACTGATATGGCATATAAATGAGATGTAGGAGTATATCATCACTGAATAAATGACTTACCTGCGGAGCACTTTACTATCAAGAGTAGCTCACGAAGCATATGTACATAAGTATCTTTCAGACCTAAGATCACTTTAGTGACTTGCAAGCAACTCACAGTGCTTTGGTGTAGGACTATTTGTATTTCTAATGCAGTGATGGAAAGCTATTGGGTACAGTTAAGTACTTATGAAGTCTATACGTGGATCAAGATAAGATTGATCCATCCAGATTACAGGAGTTAATGCTTCACTATATTTCAATTTAATAAACTCTGGATATGGATAATTTATGTGATGGATGTGAAAGGTTAAAATACAATGTGGATGACTCATCCAAGATTAACAGTAAAATCCTGGGTTATCCTTGAGCATTCGAGGTCAAAGAGATGAATTATGCGGTAACCATATGCATAAATTTTTGAATACTGTCTTGCATATATTCGATCTATCCGGACGTCGGAAATCATTGCTAGATGGTAACTTTGATTAGTACAGAAAATGATTCCTGTGCTATCGGCTAAGTGTTCGAATCTATAGAGTCACGCACAAAGTCAAGCGACATAGTAAAAAATTGACCTAAGTCTATGAATTCAATTTAGAAGTATGTAACTTGATTGAATGAATAGATTAGCTTGATTAAAAAATTAAGTTAGAGATCATACGGGATTAAATAGTTGACTGTGTCTAGCCAGCACTAGACATGAGGTTCAGATTTAATTTTGAAGATGATAATGATCTGATCAATGATCTAAGAGATTTATGAGAGATTAAATTTATGTCCTAATTAATTTCATATTTGAGCTGATTTAATTAGACTTGAATTGGATTAAAAATTCAAGTTAGACTTGAATCAGAATCTTAATTAGATTAAGATTGACGGACTCTTCAAATCTGATTCGAATCAGATCTGAATCAAGCAAATATGTGTTGATTTAGTTTAAAACCAAAGAGTCCCATGTACCTGGGATTCTCTCTCATAGTAACCGACTAAAAGGAGCATTGGGGCGATTTTATTTCTGCCCATATGCGCACGTGAAGAGCGTTCACATGGTTCATATGGCGCTCTCCTTTTCTCTTCAGGTTTCTTACTAGGTTAGGACTCCTAACCAATTTGGATATTGAATAGATATGGGATGCCACATCTATTAAAGGAAGGACCCTATTACATGGTTAAGTGTGTGATTGTTTTGTGCGACAAAATGAAAACTAAATTACCATGAGATTAGAGGGAGTAGGATGTGCGACATAAGAAAGGGAGGCATCCCTTCTTAGCGTGGAGACTTTATGGCACCCTATTTCTTGGCATGAAGACTCCTTTTTAAGCACACGAGATCTGATCCCTTCCCTCCCTACTTTCCTTCTAAAGATTGAGGCATAAAGATCATCTGTCTTTTCTGTGGGGCTTGGTGTGCATGCGAAGTGGAGGGTCTGTGTGCTCAGACCTCATGAGGCTTTGGATTCAAGAAAGAAACCCTCAATATTTGATTCCTATTCCACTACAATTAAGGTAAATATAAATGTTATATTACCATTAGAATAGAAAAATTTTCAAAACATACTCTAAAGATCCAATAAGATCGGAGAATTTTTCCTTCAGCAGCTGTATGGTCCGTGGATAAGAGGTGCTCGTGTTCTAAAATAGCCAATTGAAGGGGGGAAGGTTAGGGATAGATCGGCTTCACCTTCAGCATAGGGTAATACAAAGCAAGGGTCGGCTCCTTGGGCACAACCTCGTCGGACAGTAAGAAGACCAAGTCAACTAGTGACACAAACTCAAGATGTGTCCTCCTATGCCCCTGGATCTAGGAATGCTCCACTTGTACAAAGTGCAAATTTGGGGATAGGGGATGAGCAATCTACAGATATCACATTCACAACAAAATCAAATTCGAAAGGGCTGGTGTATAAGGAGAAATGCAAGAGGTCTCCTATCAAAGAGAAGGAAGTCCAATCCCCTGTGTCTAAGTCACCGCAGTAGAAGGTGCTAGTGGTGGAAGGTCAACTCGAAGATCATTCTCATAGGATTTGGGCAAGCCAAAGGAGGGAACTATAACCATAGGGGAATCAAAGTAGGTGGAGAATGCTAACTACTCTTGTGCTCAAGGAAATCAAGTATAGCAACCTAAGAAGGAAGCCACTAACATTCAATCAAAGGATAAGATTACCTCTGAACACTCTTTGTATTTATCTAGAATTGAGTAATCTTTACAAACATCATCGAAGTGTGTTAACTTTGAGAAGTTAAGGAGTTATAGAAAGAGAAAACCATTACTACGATCTTAGAGGTAAAGGAGTCTGCCTCGATCTCTTCTACTACTTCTAATTTTTAATGAAGATATTATCATGGAATTGTAGAAGGGCTTCAAAACCCTTTTTTCTTAACTATGCAAAGCTTTTAGTTTGTACTTATCAATCAGATGTTTGTTGTTTTCTAGAAACTCATCTATTAGAAGTTTCTTTGCCTTGGGTTTCTAAGGTTATGAGAAAGTCTTGGAAGGTTTATATGATTCCTGCTATGGGTTTATCTAGGGGCATAGTCATTGCTTGGCATATTAATTTAGGGGCCATAGATTTTGTTCATTCAAATGTCAGATTGCTTTTGGCCTTTTATCTACCTATGATTCTGCACCTTGGATCTTAGCAGTCCTTTGTGTGAGTCCATATGGTATAGATAGGTATATAGTTTGGGAAGAGATCCTGATTATTCTAAATATGGGTCTACCTCTTGTCTTAATTGGGGATTTTAATTGCATATTATTAACAAAAGATAAAAAGGGGGACAGAAAATTTACTTTGGGTTGGGATGTTAAGAAATTTAGAGAATTCATTCAAAATTCAGATTTGATTGATATGGGTTATCAATTCATTACTACAAAAAAAAAACTATGACAGCATGTATATGGCAATGATTTCTAAAGCTACTATCATAGATCCTACGGCAGTGGTTATTCGTAACCACTGCGTAGGTTACTATAACTACTGTCGTAGGTCAAAACTTTGTTATTTCATAATTTTTGATCCAGAGATAGGATTTTAACAAATTTTTTTTTAATTTTATATAATTTTTCGAGATCTACGTCGCTACGATAATGATTTTGCAAAAAAACATCATTTTACTCCTCAAATTGAAGTTTTAAAAAAATTTAGTCGATACTTATAAATAATTTTGGATGATTACGTGAACCTGTAATAGTGAAATTGAATTTCAAATATATTTTTATTATTCATTATCTAAATAATTATCATTAGAGTATCTTCACAAAAGACTGCCTCGATCCAGTAGCCCTAGCTTTATTGATCATTAAAATTCAATTTGACGGCTATGAATGACCATGCAATGATCTAATAGATAGAGACTATCGATGGATCTAAAAATTTATGATGATGATCTTGATGATATTTGTAACATACTATCAAAATTTTATTTCAATCGGATATTATTAGTATGGTCAATTTAGCACAGAATAATTTTGATCGTTAAATAAAAAATAAGTAATCATAAGACCAATTAACATCCGATTAAGATGATTTTTTGCATAATGATCTTTGTTGGTATTTTAATCATTTGTACAATAGTGATCATAAAATTTAAATAGTGCATATATATTGGAATCTATTTAAGCACATCTTATAAAAGTACAAGTATAATTACTTAAGAAATTTAAGAATGAGTAGCAAGCGACATATAGTTTTAGATCGTTCATATATGTACAGTTTGAATTTTATAATCATCACTATATAAATGATCAATGTAGTAGTAAAGATCATTTATCTAAAAAATTATCTTATAATCGGATACCGTTTGGCCTTTTCATCACTTATTTTTTATTTAACGGTCCAAATCATCTCATACTAAATTGATCATGATAATGATGTCTGATTGAAGTAAAATATTGATAGTGTAATATAAATATAACTAAGATTATCATTGTAAATTTTTGGATCCATTGATGGTCTCTATCTATCAGTTATCATACGGCCGTTTGTGACCATTGAAATCAAATTTTAATGATCGATATATCTAGGACTGTCGGATCAAGGTGATCTTTTGTGATGATACTCTAATAATAATTATTTAGATAATGAACGATGAGGATGGATTTTAAATTTTAAAATTATAATATATTCAAAAAAAAATAAAAAAAATTATATTCTATCTCTATAGCAGCGGTTGCATAATAATTGCTGCTATAGGTCTATGACAGTAATTTACTAACCACTGTCATATCATACTTATGACAATGGTTAGGTATAACTACTACCATATCTCTACCTATGGCAGCAGCTATCACCAACCATTGCCATAGATTAGACCTATGGCAATGGTTATCGATAATCGCTGCCGTAGGTCAGCCTATGGCAGCTATTATCTATAACCGCTATCGTAGGTCAGCCTATGGTAGCTGTTATCTATAACCACTTTCATAGGTTCAATCTATGATTGATTATGATAGTCCTACATCGGTTGTGAAAGAAATGAATGATCTGTATATGATGACTTAAGTAGTCAACCAACAACAATATGGGCTTGAGCATTTCGCAATCTCTCTCTCTTTATCCAGGCCTTGCCACTGCCCGTCGGTCGCTGCCACCGTCTGTCAATTGTCGATAGCCGCTGCTGCCCCTGATCGCCGCTGCCGCCCCGACGGGCCCGCTCGCCGCTGCCGCCGCACCTGCGAGCCCATCCACCGACTGCCCCCCTCTCGCTGGCCATCTCCTCCCATCGGCCGTTGGCTACCGATCATTTTGATCGATAAAAAGCTACGACAGTGGTTTGGCAACCACTACCGTAGTATCTATGGCAGCGGTTAGTATAACCACTACCATAGCTTAGCTATAGTAGTGATTAGATAACTGCTGCCATAGGTGTACGTCGGTGGTTGGATAACTGCTACCATAGCTCTATGGTAGCGGTTGCTATAGCAGCGGTTACAAAACCGCTGCTATACCTTTCTATGGCAGTCATTGATACAATCACTACTGTATCCCAAAAAATTGCTACCATAGGCTTATGGCGATGAGCACAGTGGCAGCGATTGTCTAACCACTGTCATAGGCTATGGCTGTAGTTTTTTGGGCTATGATAGCGGTCAACCACTGCTGACCGCTACCGTAGCTCTATTTCGTAGTAGTTGTAAGCTTATTTTACTCGATGTAACAGCCAATAAGGAGCTACTAGGGTTTGGGAATGGTTGGATTGGATTTTTGTGTCTTTAGATTGCTTAATTCGATATCCAGAGTCTACTGTGAAGTGTTTGGCTCACTTTGCATCTAATCATTGTCCCTTGTTATTATCAATTCGGAAAGTATGCCCTACAGGTCTTGCTCCTTTCAAATTTGAAAAGTTTTAGCTGTCATGTTTAGGTGTTCATGATATTGTGCATAAAGCTTGGGTTTTTTCTTATTCGTAGGATTCTTATTCCAGGTTAGCAGTATTTTTGGCTCAGACCAGGAAGGCTCTTGGAAGATGGAATAGGATAAATGTGGAAATATTTTTTGTCGAGGGGAGATGCTATATCAACAAATCTATGATCTCCAACTCTTTGAATCTAGTCAAGGATTTCTACTATATAATGATTATTTGCATCTTCTTGCACTCCTTAGGGCTTATAATCATAATCTTCATAAGCAAAAAATTTTTTAGCGTCAAAAATCAAGGATGACTTGGTTGAAAAAGGGTGATGCTAATACTATATTTTCTTGACAAGTCTACTTTTTTTAAAGAGATGCCGAAATCAAATTTTATATTTGCGTAATGATTAGAATGAATTAATAGAAAAGGAGAAGGATATCCGATAGCTAATATTTGGTCATTTTCAATGAAGATGGACTCTTCAACCTATGACTGAAGAAGGCTTTTTCCCTCAACCAAATTCTGAGATCTCATATGATCAGAACTTGGCTTTAACTCAATCGGTCACTGATCAGGAGATCAGTAAGGCTCTAAGTTCAATCAATACTAATAAAGCCCTGGGTCTTGATGGGTTTATTTTTTCAAGAATTCTGGTCTATTATAGCTAAGGATGCTATTCAAGCTGTTCAATATTTTTTTCAGTATTTCTTTATGCCTGATGATTGGAAAAAGATGTATATTGCTTTGATTCCTAAACTTTCTAACCATCAGAAGGTCAAGGATTATCAGCCAATTATTTTGTGTAATACTATTTACAAGTTGATTGTAAAGATTTTAGCCAACAGATTGCAATCAATTCTCCCAAGGTTAGTACTTTGGAGTAAGAAGCTTTTGTTAAATGTCGTAATATTGTAGAAAATATTTTTATAGCTCAAGAAGTTTTGTATTCTCTACTTAAGGCCTCTTCTTCAAAGGCTCTAATAGTCCTAAAGTTAGATATAGACAAAGTCAATGATAGACTTCAATGGCACTTTCTATTAAAAGTATTATTGGCTTTTTCAGTTCTCTCGCATTTTTAAAAAATGGATTATGTCATGTGTTACTTCTCCATACTTTGCTATAATGGTCAATGGACAGCTAGCTTCTTGGTTCTAATCTGTCGCTAGAATTTGATAGGTTTGCTTGTTGTCTTCATATTAATTTATCTATATGTCTACATCAAGCAGTGCAATCTAAAATGCTTCATGTTTATCGACCTCGGCAATCTCATTGTTATATATCTCATATTCTATTTGTTGATGATTGCCTATTAGTTGCTCGAGCTACTATTTCGGATGCTATTTGACTCAAAGCTCTTATTGATCCCTATTGCTTTCTCTAGTCAGTAGGTTAACTGTGAAAAATCTTAAATTATGTTTAGTCCAGCTATTTTGACTACTATCAATAAGGTATCTTTTTAATATTCAAGAGAAGGTGGGCAAATGTGCTTACTTGGGATACCATTGGCAGATATGAGATTAAAAGATGCTGATTTTATTTACCTATTAGATTGAGTGTAAGAATGGATTGCGGGTTGAAAAAGAAAGGCTTTGTCTTTACTAGGCAAAGCAACCCTAATCCAGTTGGTGCTAACTTCAATCCCTATATCTGCTCTTTCATGTGTATCTGTGCCTTTATCTATTATTCACAAGCTTGAGAAAATTTTTCATGCCTTTGTTTGGGGACATGATATGGATAGAAGAGGGCTTCATTTATTTTCATGGAGTCAAGTTTGCTTTCCTAAAAGTGTTGGAGGGCTTGGCTTCCAAACTTTATTTAAGAGGAGACAAGCTTTGCTAGGAAACTTACTGCCCAATTGCTTATTCATTCTGATTCTTTGTGGGCAAGGATGGTATCAGCAAAGTATCAATTTTCATGCTCATGAGTCTCCTATAACTATCTTAGATGGTGTTCTCCTATTTGATGATAGGTGGCAAAAATGGGTTCATTGATTAACTATCAATTTTTATGGTCTACTGGTAATGGATCTTCTATTAATGTGTTGGGGGATCCATGGATCTCTAATTTTCCATTAAGCATCTGGCCTACTTCTATTAATGGGCATGGATTAGTCCCAAATGAAGCTCATGATAGCTGAAATATTGCTTGTTTGCACTCCCTTTTTTCTGCTAAGATGATGACTATAATTGAAATTATTGCTATTGCTCATAGAAGATAGTCTGATTAGCTGACTTGGTTCTCTACTCGGTCTTCTCATATATTAGTTAAGGATATTGTGCCTTTAATCACCCCACAGTCCTTGGAAAGGAGTAATATGCTTTATAATTGGCTATGGAAACTAAAAGTTCCTTCGAGAGTCAAGTTTTTTCACTGAAAACTTATTTTTCGAAAGCTCCCTACCAAATCCTTACTTTATCATTGGGCAATTCTTTCCTCAGAAATAATTTTTTGTGATCTTTGTATGAATGAATAAGAGGATTGTAACCATGCAATATTTTCTTGCCCTTTTGTAGCCTCTTGCTAGAGGTTTCGGATGCTATGTGTAGCCAGGTTAATTATCCTCACTCTTTACAGGATTTTATACAAATATTATCTACTTCTAGTGTTGATAAAAGTTATAAATCATTGTCTATTTGTTTGGCTTACAATATTTGGTCAAATAGAAATGCAAGAGTGTTTCAACATAATGGTTCTTCTCCTTTGTATTTGTATAGGCTGTCTTTTGTTATGGCATTAGATTTTCTCTCCGATAGTCAAAATTCAAATGTAACTCATTCAAGGTACTGGAGTTGTCTTTATCCTTCCCCTTCAAGGGATGTTTCATCTATTATAGTTGGTTGGCAGCCCCCACCCTTGGAGTTTGCAAATTGAATTTTGATGGAGCAATAACTTCAGAGGCTACAACAGTGGCTTTTATTCTTAAGGATCACAATGGAAAAATTATACCGACTGTAGGTAAGAATTTAGCCCATTGCCTTTTGTCCATTGCAAAATTAATAGGGGCTTGGATGGATATTCAGACGGCTATTATCAAACTAAATCTTTATAATCTCTAGATTGAAGAGGATTCATAGGTAGTAATCCAATGGATCTCTCAGACCCCTAGGATGTCCCGCTGAGATCTGAATCCCTGCTATGAACCATTACATATGTTTATAGAAAGGCTAATCAGGTTGTTGATTGACTTGCTAGTTGTGCTTTGAATCAATCTTTTCAGTTTACTGAAGATGATGACTTGCCGGCTCAGTTATGCTTTTTGTTATAGGAGGATGCTTATGGGGTTTCTTATCATAGATTAATTTGAAGGTTTTCCTAGATGCTACCAACTAATTATTAAATGCTTTATCTCAATTCTTCTTTGACACAAGAGATGGCTCAATTCGAGAAAAATAGGAGCATAAGTGGGTGGGCTGCTAGTAATAATGAGTTCAAATTCCTATAGAGATCCCAATGTTGCTATCTCAAACCTGAGATTATTTCATTTAACTTTATTTTTATTCTATTTACTGATGCTATGGTGCTTCTGTTTACTAATGTTAGGTTTATTTCTTTATGTTACTATTAAATCTGTCCTGAATTTTATAGAAATCTAAAGATTTTACTTTATTTTTACTCTCATTTACTATGTACAAGTTTCAGTTTGTGCTTCAATAGGAATCAGCCAAATTAAAAAAGTCAGGTAGTATTAGGCACAGTATTTTAAAAAGCAGTAGACATGCTTAGGTGCTAAGGGCACGTAGCGCCTAGGTGCAAGGCGTAGGCATGTGCCTCAACGAAGTGAGGCATATATTTTTTAAATAAAATTTAAAATATAAATTTATTTTAAAATTATAAATTATTTAACCTTCTTAAGATTTATATTTAATAATATCTAAAGAAATTAAGCTAAAGAGATATCAAAATATTTAAAATTAAAACAAAATATATGTATATTAACTATAATAAAAATATATATGGTTTTCATCATAAGATACCACATACATCAAAAAGACAAAAGTATCAAAATCAAATATCTCAATTTGAGTATTGATATAATAGTTCTAAAGGATACAATCTTCATCCTCATCAAGCATATATAGGACAAGCATCATCATCTTCATCAAGTGATTTGTAATCCTAATCATCTTCCTCTTCTATTTCATCTTCTCTTTAATTAGAGAATTGTTGTGCCCTAGCACTTGAACTTGATCTTAAACTTGCTTATCTTTCTACTAGCCTATTCACTCTTTTTCTCATATTGAATCTGTTGCCCAGCTATGCAACCCAAGAGGGGGGGGGGTGAATTGGATTTCTAAAAATTTTAAGCCCAACTGATTACTTATGAAGAACAAAACAAAGACTTTAAATCAATATTAATTACCTAAAGCAGTATTGCAAGGATATAATAAAGAAATAAGATAAAGCAATAAAGCACACCACAAACACAAGGATTTATAGTGGTTCGGTGCTAACCTTGCACCTACATCCACTCCCCAAGATCCTACTTGGGAATTTCAATCCACTATCCTTTGTATTCAACCCGAATACAAAACGTCGGAAACTCCGACACTAGCTATCCCAAGCTAGATCACTTGTTTCCCGGGTACAAGTAAACCCAAAACACTCCGATTTCAGGTTCGGATCAATTTTTCCTTGTTTTGGAAATACTCCAAAAACAAGAACAAAAACTCACAAAGAGTTAGAAAATTTTGAGCACAGATTAATACAATAACAGCTCCTTAAATGAGCGAATATAACAATAAAAGTTTTACTCAAATGAAGAACCCCTTTTTCAGATTTTCTCAAAGTGGATGAACGCTTGAATGCTTGAGAAGAGGTTGATTGTTGATTGAAGATCTCTTGAAAGCTTTGAACGATCTCTAGATCAAGGTTGAAACAATAGGCGTGAAGAATTCTCTCCTTGAAAGATCTTGCTTTTCTCTTTCACAATCTCTCTGGTATATTGTGGATCCTCTCTCTTTTTCTTTTTGGATTTTTCGTTGATCTCAGGCTTTTTCGTGCAGATTTTTGAATCCTCTCTTCTGTTCTTCTCATTTTTGATTTCACGTTTGATCCGCTATTTAATCTGCAATTTCTTTCATCATTTTAAGCATTAGAAGCAAGAGAAAATAATTTAGGTAGATAAAGAGCCGTTAGAGGATTTTTAGGAAGCATAAATGGCAATTAAAATGGGCAAAAAAATAGTCGTTGCTGACATTTCCCGTCGCAGGGGTCGACTCATGAGTCGACTCATGCTTCAGGGGTCGACTCATGAGTCGACCTCTATTGCAAAAACCAGAGAATGCGTTTCTGAAAATTCTTGGTTCAAATTAGCAGGGGTCGACTCATGAGTTGACTCATGCCTTGTGGGTTGACTCATGAGTCGACTCACAGGTCGTGCCAAGCCAGAAAACTAGCGTGCCAAGGAGAATTTTTGCGTGCCAATCAGCTCACAGTGCCATGAGTTGACTCATGAGTCGACTCATGCACTTCAAATCTTCATAACTTCAAAAATATAAATCCAAACACAATGAAATTTTCACCAATAGATTTCAAATCATTTGTTCTACCAAATGGTACTATCAAATCAGTATTTTAGTGAAATTATGATTTTGCCCTTGAAGAGCATAAGGACTTTTTCATTTTAAAATTATTTGTATCCCTTCAATCTGCTTTGTAATCATCAAAATCAATCTAGGAGCAACAATCTCCCCCTTTTTGATGATGACAAAATATTTGAACAAAAATATTTATGTTAATGCATTAATTTCAAAAGAATCCATTATAGGTGTATATGCTTGAAAAGAGTATGATTCTTTTGGCATGTAATATAAATGCAAAAATAGTTTGTCCATTTTCTTAAAGATTTGAAAAGGGTATTAGATCATTTTGAGTTCAAGATATATCAGAGCAAGAGAAGATAAATAAATTTTGCAATGTATCAGAGCAAGAAAAATAATTTTTACAATGATATCAGAAAAGATTTTACAATGTATCAGAGCAAGAAAATTTTATAATATATCAGAGAAAATTTCACACTGTATTAGAGCAAATGTTATAATATATCAGAGAAACTTTCTCACTGTATCAGATCAAATGTTATAATTTATCAGAGAAACCTTCACACTGTATCAGAGCAAATTTTATCATGTATCAGAGCAAGTTAAAAGAAATTTTAGGGTGTATCAGAGTAAAACAAAATTCTTAAGATGTATCAAGGTGAATAAAATTTCAAAAGATGTATCAGAGCAAGTTTGAATTTTGAAATATATCAGAGCAAAAAAAATACTTATTTGCATTATACTTATGATTTTGCTTTTGATGGATGGCTTTTTGTTTAAGTTCTGTCTGATACCAAATTTCGATACCAAATTTCTCAAGGTTTTGTTTAATCTTTCAATCCTTGTTTTTGTTTAATTTCTTCAATATTTGTTTAATTTCTCCAATATTTTTTTAATCTTCCAATCTTTGTTTTTGTTTAATTTCTCCAATATTTGTTTTAATCTTCCAATCTTTGTTTTTGTTTAATTTCTCCAATATTTATTTTAATCTTCCAATCTTTGTTTTTGTTTAATTTCTCTCCCTTTTTCTCATAATTTAGGGTTTTACTTTTTGTCTAATTTTAATTTTTGTTTTTGTTTAATTTCTTCCCCTTTTTGACATCATCAAACATAGTTAACTCTTCCTTTTTCTGAAACATTCTTTAATTTCTTCCCCTTTAGAGTTTTTCATAGATGTTTGCTCCCCCTTAATTATCAACAGCAAACAGCAAACAACAACAAGGAGAAGACAATATTTCAACAAGAAGAAAATATATAACCAAAATATGATCATTACAAAGAGGTAGAAATATAGGTAAAAGATGATTCCATTAATATCATAATTGTTTCAATACATAGTTCTTGAAAATAAAATTCAACCAGCTAATTGTCAATACATGGCCCCAAGGTATAGATCCTAGAATAAGATACTAACTCCTAGGACCTAGTAAAGATCAAGATAAGTCAATGATCGGAGTCATCAGATATAGGGTGAGGAGATGATGGATCAGAAGTGCGTCCTCTACCCCGTCTGCCTCTGGCACGAGCAGGAGAACGAGATGAACTGGGTGGCTGAGAACGCTGAGATGCTAGGGACTGAACAGAAATGGTGAGTCTAATAGAATCAAGTACGTTCAGTGCTCTGGAAACAGATTGAAGTAGAGCAGTGAACTGGGTGGTAGCATGCTCACTCGATCCTCGAATCTCTTTCCTCAGTAGCTCATATCCACCTTCTAGTGCTCCTCTGAGCCTGCCAGCCTCTGCAGTGAGGTCTGTGACCTCAATAGTAGACTCCTGTGGCTGGGGATGGGCCAATGCAAGGACTTGCCCCTGCAAGTCAAGAACTCTGCCAGTAAGTCTCCAGACTGTGTCCTCAAGCTGCTGTATCCTGATGGACTGATCTGATATCATCTGAAACACAGTGGAGATGTGGGGAGTAATGGTCTGATCAGAAGAAGTGGCACCAGGTGCAAAAGAAGTACTACCCCACTGGCTAGACAGCAAAGAAGCCACACGCTGAGATATATGCTCGATCTGATCATCAGCCAGTCTGAACTCTGAATGAGGTGCTCTGCTCTCTGGCTGATACACTGGTGTGGGCATCCTAGTAAACTCAGAAGGGCCAGCCTCAGTATCAGGAATGAACTGGGTATCTGGTGAAGCTGCCCTGAAGTCATGTACAGGAGAAGATGGACCTTCTTCTTCTACTCTGCCTTCAGTTCTGTCTTCAGCTCTTGTTTCAGCTCTATCCTCAGTTCTTTCTTCAGAGCCCTTGATCCAACCACCAACAGTCTTTGTAATTCCCATTCGGCGCAGGCTGTGTTGGTTGAAAGTGTCCACATGTGAGAGCTTGGTAAATGCCTCCCCCTCACAGCTAACTCCAAACCTCCTAAATACTCTAGTAAGGGCCATACCATAAGGCAAGTGTGCCTTGGATCTGTTCAAAGTTTCTCTCATGGCCTCTATCATAAGTGCAGGGAGGTTTAGGGGGGTCTGAGTGATGATATGAAACATGACACATACATCTCTGCCAGACAGTAAGTCATGTCTACCACTCCTAGGAAAGAAGAGTTTTGTTACAATCTGATGCAGGACCCTCATCTCAATGGATAATAGCTTTGCTTCCAGTTTGTTTAAACTTCCTGAAAAAGCTTCTCCTAAGATAATTCTGATCCCTTCTTCTTTAATTGGGAGTTCCATATATGAGTATCCTTCACTAGGCAACTGAAGTATATCTCCCAATATCCTAGAATCCAAGCATATGTCAATCCCTTTGACTGTTGAAGTCACTGACCCGTTTCCATAATGTAGGTTCTGGTAGAATTCTCTAACAAGGTCAACATAGGTGACTTCCTTAAGGGAGCAGTAAAGTTTCCATCTTTGATTTTTGATCTTGGTAGCAAAAGTAAAGCCTTCTTTCTCAAAGAACCGAAAATCTATATTTTTCCCGGTTTCTACTTTTCTATCAGAAAGAGGATTTACACTGGGGCTTATGGAGGATTGAGAGAGACCTTGAGCAGGTACTGAAACTGGATCGGGAACACTGGAAGACTGAGCATGCCTTTTCTTTCGGACAATTTTCTCAGGCTCACGGATTGATTTCCTTCTTTGGGGAAGTTTCATCTTTGGAGCCATATCCAAAAAAGTAGCAGACAAGAAGACTTGAATTGAGAGGAGGAGGGATCACAAGAGAGTAAAGAGGAATTTTAGTGAAGAAAGGAAGTGGATTTTGGAAGTTCGGTGAAGTGCTAGGGCACGTTCAAACCGCGCCAAGCAAAGCGAGAAAGCACAGAAAATCCTTTTGAAGGAGGCAATTTTTGGTGGAGAGTAGGAGGGAGAATTGCCTCAGAATTGATCCTTGGATTTGGAGCAAGAAGAGTTGGAGAAGACGGCTTTTGGAAGAAGAACGATGGGAAGATGAGTCGTCTCACAAACAGGGTTCCCGTTTAAAAACAATGAGCCCGTGGGAAGTTTGTGGGATTTACAAGTTTGCCATTGAGTCGACTCATGGGGGTCGACTCATGAAGTTCAGAAATTCAGGAAAAATGTAAATAAATTCCAGAAAAATTTGAAATTTTGGGAGAAGGAATTTTGCTCAATGATAAGTTTTTAGAGTGATAAATCTGAGCTTTTGGGACCAGGATAGATATTAAAAATTGAGCTCTAAGATTTTTTTTTGACATCTATTCTTTGGAAATTGAGAAATTTCAGACAAATGGATCTAGAATTCCTAGATTTCTCCTAATTTCACAGAATCTATCCTCACTAAGGGCCTTTGTAAAGATATCGGCTAATTGATTTTTCGTGCAAACATATTCAAGAATTACATTTTTGTTTTGAACATGTTCTCTTATAAAATGATGTCTTATTTCAATATGTTTAGATCTTGAGTGTTGAATTGGATTTTTAGATAGATTTATGGCACTTGTATTATCACATTTTATTGGTGTTTCATTAAGTTTGATTCCAAAATCTTTGAGTTGTTGCTTAATCCACAAGATTTGAGCACAACAACTTCCGGCTGCAATGTATTCGGCCTCAGCCGTAGACAGTGCCACCGAATTTTGTTTCTTGCTAAACCATGAGATTAGGTTTACTCCAAGAAATTGGCAAGTTCCACTTGTGCTTTTTCTATCTAATTTACATCCAGCAAAATCAGCATCAGAATATCCTAACAAATTAATTTGTGAGTCCTTAGAGTACCATAATCCTATAGTTTGTGTACCATTTAAGTATCTAAGGATTCTTTTAACAGCATTCAAATGAGATTCCTTAGGATTAGATTGATATCTTGCACATAAGCAAACACTAAACATGATATCAGGCCTACTTGCAGTTAAATACAATAATGAGCCAATTATACCTCTGTAGTATTTTAAGTCTACGCTTTTACCTTCATTATCCTTGTCAAGCTTACTTGAGGGACTCATTGGTGTGCCAATTGGTTTGCAGTTCTCCATTCCAAATCTTTTGAGTAGTTCCTTGGTGTACTTGCTTTGGGTGATGGAGATTCCTCTTTTGATTGTTTGATTTGTAGTCCGAAGAAGAAGGTGAGTTCTCCCATCATGCTCATCTCGAACTCTCCCTGCATAAGCTTAGCAAAGTCTTGACAAAGGGATTCATTAGTAGACCCAAAAATTATGTCATCAACGTAAATTTGTATAATTAGCATATCATTTTGGTTTCTTTTAATAAATAGGGTTGTATCTACATTGCCTCTTGAGAAACCATTATTTAGTAAAAATTTGCTTAGCCTTTCATACCATGCTCTAGGTGCTTGTTTTAGACCATATAAAGCTTTATTTAATCTAAAGACATGATTGGGAAAAGCATGATTTTCAAATCCAGGAGGTTGTTCTACATATACTTCTTCATAAATATATCCATTTAAAAATGCACTTTTAACATCCATTTGAAATAGTTTGAATTTCATAAAGCAAGCATAAGCAAGTAGAAGTCTAATGGCTTCTAATCTAGCAACAGGTGCAAAGGTTTCATCAAAATCAATTCCTTCTTCTTGATTATATCCCTTAGCAACCAGTCTTGCTTTATTTCTAATTACATTTCCATGCTCATCTAATTTGTTTCTAAAGACCCATTTTGTACCAATTATTGAATAATCTTTAGGTCTTTTCACTAAGATCCAAACATTATTTCTTTCAAATTGATTAAGTTCTTCTTGCATAGCATTAATCCAGTTATGATCATTTTCAGCTTCTTCAAAAGTTTTAGGTTGAAGTTGAGATACAAATGCACAATGATTAAGTACATCTCTAAGTGAAGAACGGGTTTTTACCCCATGCATAGGATCACCAATTATTAACTCCTTAGGGTGGTTGTGAACATACCTCCATTCCTTGGGTAAGTCATTTGTACCTTGAGGTTGTTCTTGAATTTCTTCACCTTTCTCATTTTGTTTGTCTTCTTGATCCTTGTCTTCTGGAGTTGCTGAGTCTTTCAGAGTGATCTCCTTCATACCTTCTATTAGTGGATCTGCATCATCAACACCCTCATTCTTCCTTGAAGGAAGATCGTTAGATTCATCAAAGACAACATGTATGGACTCCTCAACTACTAAAGTTCTTTTGTTGAAAACTCTAAATACTTTACTAGTGGAGGAGTAACCTAGAAGGATTGCTTCATCTGATTTTGCATCAAATTTACCAAGTTTTTCTTTGCCATTATTTAATACAAAACATCGGCAACCAAAAATATGAAAATATGCAATATTTGGTTTTCTTCCTTTCCAAAGTTCATAGGAGGTTTTCTTTAAAAATTGTCTAATTAAAGCACGATTTAAAATGTAACATGCTGTGTTAATAGCTTCCGCCCAAAAATATCTTGGAAGGTTGCTTTCACAAAGCATGGTACGGGCCATTTCTTCTAAGATTCTGTTTTTCCTTTCTACTATCCCATTCTGTTGGGGTGTCCTAGGAGCAGAAAAGTTATGGCCAATTCCATTTTCATCACAAAAATTTTCAAAGTCATGATTTTCAAATTCTGTTCCATGATCACTTCTAATATTTTGAATTGAAAACCCTTTTTCATTAGTGACTTTTCGATGAAATTTCGTGAAAATTTGAAAAGTTTCATTTTTGTGAGCTAAAAAGAAAACCCAAGTAAAACGAGAATAATCATCTATAATTACAAAGCCATATCGTTTTCCTCCTAGACTAGTGGTTCTTGTTGGTCCAAATAAATCCATATGTAAGAGCTCTAAAGGTCTAGAAGTTGAAACAGTGTTTTTGGATTTAAATGATACTCTAGTTTGTTTACCTAATTGGCATGCATCACAAATTTTATCCTTTTCAAAATTCAGTTTTGGCAAATCGAGAACTAAATCCTTTTTAATTAATTTTGAAAGAGAATGCATGCTAATATGTGCAAGTCTACGATGCCACAGCCAACTAGTCTCTTTTATTTTAGCATTTAAAGAAACTAGGCATTGCATGTCTAATTTAGTTAAATCATTCAAGTCTACCATATAAACATTGCCATGCCTATGTCCTATAAATTTAATGCCATCGTTAATAGGACTCGTCACAATGCAAACAGATGATTCAAAACTTACTTTATATCCTTTATCACAGAATTGACTAATGCTAAGTAAGTTATGCTTTAAACCTTTAACTAATAAAATATTCTCAATGTATTTGGAGGGAGTGATACCAATGTTACCTATCCCGATGATCTTTCCTTTGCCATTATCTCCAAAGGTGACCATCCCTCTATCCTTAGCATCAAGCGTGATGAATTGTGATTCATCACCAGTCATGTGTCTCGAGCATCCACTGTCAAGATACCATTTCCTGTTTCCTTCTTGGGATGCTAGACACATCTGCAAGCAAAGATCAAGTTTCTGTCTTAGGTACCCAAGCTTTCTTGGGTCCTTTCAGGTTAGTCAGAATGGTTCCTTTTGGAACCCATATTTTCTTTGTGTTTGCATATTTGTTAATAAGACATGTGTATGATTTATGTCCTATTTTTCCACATTTAAAATAGGTAATATTTGTAGACTTGTTACTTGTATAATTTACATACATATCCTTCAGAAACTTTTGTTTCTTCAGAGGTTTATAGCCAAGTCCAGCCTTGTCATATATAGCTTTCTGATTTTCAAGGATCATATTTAGTTTGTTTGAACTTAAGGTGAACTTATCTACTATAGATTTCAGCTTGTTCATTTCATCCTTTAAGTTTTGATTTTCTTGAATCAAGGTGAATTTTTCAATTGAAAGATTTTCAGCTTGTTTCACTAAGGACTGATTTTCCAATTTCAGCTCTTTGTTTTTCTTCCCTAGTTTCTTTAATTCATCAATTGAATCATAGAATGCTTCATGCAATTCTTCAAAAGTAAATTCACTAGTGGATTCAGAAGTTACCTCATTTTCATGTGCCATCAGGCACAGGTTGGCTTGTTCTGTTGAGGTTTCCTCGTCGGAGCTTGAGTCATCACTCGCACTCCAGATCGCCATCATTGCCTTCTTTTTGAACTTCTTTGGACCTTTCTTCAATTGTGGACATTCGGATCTGAAATGTCCTGGCTTCTTGCACTCGTAGCATATAGGGGGTTGATCTTTCTCCTTTTCTTTGCTTTGATCCCCTTTTGTGAATTTCTTTCTCATCCCCTGTTTTCTTTTTCTTAGAAACTTCTTGAATTTCTGGGTGATGAGAGCCATCTCTTCATCCTGATCTTCATCTTTAGAGTCATCCGTTTCATAATCAGGCGAAGTTGTGGATTTGAGGGCAATGGTTCTTTTCTTTTTGACTTCATCCTCTTGATGTTGCTTCATGCTAAGTTCATGAGTCATCAAGGATCCAAGAAGCTCTTCTAGAGGTAGAGTGTTCAAGTCCTTTGCTTCTTGGATGGCAGTCACCTTGGCTTCCCAAGTTCTTGGCAGTGACCTGAGAATCTTCCTTACAAGTTCACTATTAGTATAAGATTTGCCAAGACTCTTTAAACCATTGATTATATCAGTAAAACGAGTAAACATAGCAGTTATGGATTCATCATGCTCTATTTTGAACAATTCATATTTATGTACAAGCATGTTTATTTTAGACTCTTTTACTTGATTTATTCCCTCATGGGTGACTTCTAACCTATTCCATATTTCTTTAGCAGATGCACAAGTAGAAATGCGATTAAATTCACTTGCATCTAGTGCACAATAAAGAACATTCATGACTTTGGCATTTTATTGTGCCAATTTCTTGTCAACCTCATCCCATTCTTTCTCGGGTTTGGTTGACTCCTCACCATCTATAATCTTGGTGGGTGTGTGAGGACCATTCACTATGATACTCCACATATCATAGTCGAGTGCTTGTATGAAAATCTTCATCCGAGCTTTCCAATAGGTGTAATTAGACCCATTGAAAAGTGGAGGTCGGTTTGTTGATTGCCCCTCGGCTAGAGAAGTTCCAACATGGGTTGCCATAGATCTTTGGCTCTTTGATTGTTAGATCAAAGAAGGGCTAGAGCACCGGCTCTGATACCACTTGTTGCCCAGCTATGCAACCCAAGAGGGGGGGGTGAATTGGATTTCTAAAAATTTTAAGCCCAACTGATTACTTATGAAGAACAAAACAAAGACTTTAAATCAATATTAATTACCTAAAGCAGTATTGCAAGGATATAATAAAGAAATAAGATAAAGCAATAAAGCACACCACAAACACAAGGATTTATAGTGGTTCGGTGCTAACCTTGCACCTACATCTACTCCCCAAGATCCTACTTGAGAATTTCAATCCACTATCCTTTGTATTCAACCCGAATACAAAACGTCGAAAACTCCGACACTAGCTATCCCAAGCTAGATCACTTATTTTCCGGATACAAGTAAACCCAAAACATTCCGATTTCAGGTTCGGATCAACCTTTTCTTATTTTGGAAATCCTCCAAAAACAAGAACAAAAACTCACAAAGAGTTAGAAAATTTTGAGCACAGATTAATACAATAACAGCTCCTTAAATGAGCGAATATAACAATAAAAGCTTTACTCAAATGAAGAACCCCTTTTTCAGATTTTCTCAAAGTGGATGAACGCTTGAATGCTTGAGAAGAGGTTGATTGTTGATTGAAGATCTCTTGAAAGCTTTGAACGATCTCTAGATCAAGGTTGAAACAATAGGCGTGAAGAATTCTCTCCTTGAAAGATCTTGCTTTTCTCTTTCACAATCTCTCTGGTATATTGTGGATCCTCTCTCTTTTTCTTTTTGGATTTTTCGTTGATCTCAGGCTTTTTCGTGCAGATTTTTGGATCCTCTCTTCTGTTCTTCTCATTTTTGATTTCACGTTTGATCCGCTATTTAATCTGCAATTTCTTTCATCATTTTAAGCATTTTGTAGCATTAGAAGTAAGAGAAAACAATTTAGGTAGATAAAGAGCCGTTAGAGAATTTTTAGGAAGCATAAATAGCAATTAAAATGGGCAAAAAATTAGCCGTTGCTGATATTTTCCGTCGCAGGGGTCGACTCATGAGTCGACTCATGCTTCAGGGGTCGACTTATGAGTCGACCTCTGTTGCAAAAACCAGAGAATGCGTTTCTGGAAATGCTTGGCTCAAATTAGCAGGGGTCGACTCATGAGTCGACTCATGCCTTGTGGGTCGACTCATGAGTCGACTCACAGGTCGTGCCAAGCCAGAAAACTAGCGTGCCAAGGAGAATTTTTGCGTGCCAACCAGCTCACAGTGCCATGAGTTGACTCATGAGTCGACTCATGCACTTCAAACCTTCATAACTTCAAAAATATAAATCCAAACATAATGAAATTTTCACCAATAGATTTCAAATCATTTGTTCTACCAAATGGTACTATCAAATCAGTATTTTAGTAAAATTATGATTTTGCCCTTGAAGAGCATAAGGACTTTTTCATTTTAAAATTATTTGTATCCCTTCAATCTGCTTTGTAATCATCAAAATCAATCTAGGAGCAACAAGTTCAATTTTAAAATCTATGAGCTGTTGTTTAATCTATAAGATTTGAGCACAATAACTTCCAGCTGCAATGTACTCAGCCTCGGCCATAGATAATGCCACCAAATTTTATTTTTTGCTAAACCAAGAGATTAAGTTGACTCCTAGAAATTGATAAATTTTACTAGTGCTTTTTCTGTCTAATCTACATCCAACAAAATCAGCATCTGAGTAACCTATTAAATTTATAGAAGATTACTTAGAAAACTAGAGTCCTAGGTTTTGTGTTCCTTTTAGGTATTTGAATATTCTTTTAATAGCATTCAAGTTTGATTCTTTAGGGTTAGACTGAAATCTAGTACACATACATATGCTGAACATTATATCAGGTTTACTGGCAGTAAGATATAACAAGGAACCTATCATGCCTCTATAAACCTTTGAATCAACAGACTTACCATGTTCATTTTTATCTAATTTACAAGAAGGGGTCATAGGAGTACTTACACTCTTGGAGCTCTTCATTTCAAATTTCTTTAATAATTCTCTTGTATATTTGCTTTGGATAATGGAGATCCCTTCCTTCATTTGTTTGATCTGGAGTTCGAGGAAGAAAGTAAATTCTCCCATCATGCTCATCTCGAACTCTCTCTGCATAAGCTTGGCAAATTCTTGACACAAAGTTTCATTAGTAGATCTAAATATAATATCATCAACATATATTTGTATAACTAGTATCTCTTTATCTTTTCTTTTTATAAAAAGAGTTGTATCTACTTTTTTTCTTAAAAAATTATTTTCTAATAAAAACTTACTTAGTCTTTCATACCAAGTTTTAGGAGCTTATTTCAAACCATACAAGACTTTGTTTAATTTAAATATATGGTTTGGATATTTATAATTTTCAAAGCCTGAGGGTTGCTCTACATATACTTCTTCAGTAATATAATCATTTAGAAATGCACTTTTAACATCCATTTGAAATAGTTTAAAAATCATGAAACATGTATAAGCAAGCAATATTCTTATAGCTTCTAATCTAGCAACAGGTGTAAATATTTCATCAAAATCAATTTCTTCCTGTTGGTTATATCCTTTGGCAACTAGTCTTGCCTTATTTCTAATTACATTACCATCTTCATCAAGTTTATTCTTATATACCCATTTTGTTTCAATTATTGGATAGTTTTTAGGTCTAGTAACAAGAGTCCATATATTATTTCTTTCAAACTGGTTTAACTCTTCTTGCATAGCATTTATCCAGTTATGATTTTGTTCAGCTTCTTCTATTGTCTTAGGTTTTAAGTGAGAAACAAAAGCTACATAATTATATACATCTCTAGGGGAAGATCGAGTTCTTACATCTTGTGTCGGATCACCAATGATTAATTCTTTGGGATGATTATGGACATACCTCCGTTCCTTTGGAAGATCACTTATACCTTGAGGTTGTTCTTGAATATTTTGATCATTGATGCTCTCATCCTCATGCTTTTCTTCCAGCTGGTCTTTGTTTTGCTTATTTGAGTCTTTGATAGTGAGCTTTTTTATCCCTTCTTCTAAGATACCTGCATCATCAGCACCGTCTCTCTTCCTTAATGGAAGATCATTAGTGTCATCAAAAACTACATAAATTGACTCTTCCACTACTAGAGTTCTTTTATTAAAAACTCTAAAGACTTTACTAGAAGTGGAATAGCCAAGGAAGATAGCTTCATCAGATTTAGCATTAAATTTTCCTAAGCTATCTTTACTATTATTTAAAACAAAGCAACGGCAACCAAAAATATGAAAATACCTTATGTTAGCTTTTCTACCTTTTCATAATTCATAAGGTATTTTCTTTAAAATTGATCTTATTAAAGCATGGTTTAAGATGTAACATGCTGTGTTGATAGCTTTTGTCCAAAAATATTTTGAGAGATTGCTCTCATATATCATGGTACTGGCCATTTCTGCAAGAGTTTTATTTTTTCTTTCTACTATTCTATTTTGTTAAGGTATTCTAAGTACAAAAAAATTATGATCCATTTCTTTTTCATCATAAAAGTTTTCAAAATTCTTGTTTTCAAATTTGGTACTGTGATCACTACGAATTGAAACAATTGGTTAATCTTTTTTATTTGAGACTTTTCGGCAAAACTTAGAAAAAGTTGAAAATGCTTCATTTTTAGATGCTAAAAACAAAGCCTAAGTAGAACGTGAGAAATCATCGATAATCATAAATCATATCTTTTACCTCCTAGGCTAGTTATCCTTGTATGATCAAATAAATCCATATGTAAAAGTTTTAAAAGTTTAGAAGTTGAAACAATATTCTTAGGTTTAAAAGAAACTCTTGTTTGCTTACCTAATTGGCATGCATTACAGATTTTATCTTTTTTAAAATTTATCTTTGACAAACCAAAAATTAAATCTTTTTTAATAATTTTAGATAGTGTGTGCATACTAATATGTGTAAGCCTACGGTGCCAAAGCTAACTAGTCTCATTGATTTTAGCGTTCATGGCCATAAGACATTGCATGTTTTGCATAAAAAAATTATCCAAATCTACCATGTAAATATTGTCATGTCTATGTCCAATAAACCTAGTGCTATCATCAAAAGGACTAGTTACAATACACATGGATGATTCAAAAACTATTTTATAACCTTTATCACATAATTGACTGATGCTTAATAGGTTATGTTTAAGACCATCTACAAGCAAAATATTTTTAATACAAGTGGAGGGAGTGATACCAATGTTATCTATGTCGATGATCTTTTCTTTGCCATTATCTCCAAAGGTGACTATCCTTCCATTCTTTGCTTCCAAGATGATGAATTGAGACTCATCACCGATCATGTGTCTTGAGCATCCGCTATCAAGATACCACTTTTACTTCGTTGCTTAGGATGCAAGACACACCTACACACATAAAATCAAGTTTTAACTTTAGGTACCTAAGCTAACTTGGGTCCTTTGGAGTTAGTCACAATGGTTTCTTTTGGAATCTATATTTTCTTAATATTTGTACTAACAAATTTATTTGACAAGCATATATAAACTTTATGTCTTACATTGCCATATTTAAAATACGTAATATTTGATAATTTATTCATAGATGTATTTATAAAAATATTTTTCAAAAATTTTTATTTTTTGAGAGTATTATAATCAAGACCGGCTTTATCATACACCACTCTTTGATTGTCAATAATCATTTGAAGTTTATTTGAGCTTAGGATAAATCTATCAACTATTGGTTTCAATTTGGTTACTTCTTTTAGGTTCTGATTTTTCTTTACAAGAATTTTGTTTATACTTGAAATTTCTTCCTTTTTTTTTGATAGAATTTGATATTTTATTTCTAATTCTTTATTTTTATTAAAGATCTCTTTTTTTTTTAAATAAAGTTTGATTTTTTAATTTTTAATTTTTATTTTTCAGTCTTAATATCTTTAAATCATCCAAAAGCTCATGAAATGCTTCTTGCAGTTCATCATAAGAAAATTCACTTTGAGCTTCAGTATTTATCTCATTTTCATGTGCCATAAAGCATATGTTAGCTTCTTCATGAGATTCATCATGTGAGGTGGAGTCATCACTGTCGCTCCACGTAGCCATCATTATCTTTTTTTTCTTAAACTTCTTCTGACCCTTCTTGAGTTGGGGACAGTTTGATCTAAAGTGGTCGGACTTCTTACATTCATAACAAATGACTGACTGTTTTTTCTCTTTTTCTTTACTCGACTCCCCCTTGACTGGTGGTCTTCTCTTGATCCCTTATCTTTTTTTCTTCATAAATCGTCTGAACTTTCTTGTGACCAATGCTAAATCCTCATCATCTTCACCATTTTTTGATTTTTCTGAATCTTCTTCTTCTCGAGCCGTTGATTTGAGAGCAATTATCTTCTTTCTTCTAGTCTCTTCTTCAGAATGTTGCTTCATGGTCAGCTCATGAGTCATGAGAGATCCAAGCAGCTCCTCCAAAGGTAGGATGTTTAAGTCCTTGACTTCTTGAATCGCTGTGATTTTTGCCTCCCACGATCTTGGTAGAGACCTAAGAACTTTTCTTACAAGATCACTGTTAGAATAATACTTTTTAAGATTTTTTAGACCATTTATGATATCAATAAAATGAGTAAATATTTATGTTATAGACTCATCAGGTTCTATTTTAAACAATTCATAATTGTGCACAAGCTTGTTAATTTTTGACTCTTTTACTTGGTTTGTGCTCTCATATGTAACTTTTAACCTATCCCAAATTTCTTTAGCTGAATTACACATAGAAATATAATTGAATTCATTTGCATCTAGGGCACAATATAAGACATTCATGGCTTTAGCATTGAGCTGAGCTATTTTCTTATCAAACTTATTCCATTCACTTTCCGACTTAGGGAGGGACACACTATCAATCAATTTAGTGGGTGTGTGAGGTCCATTCACTATGATACTCCATATATCATAGTCAAGTACTTGGATAAATATTCTCATCCGAGCTTTTCAATAGGTGTAGTTGGACCCATTGAAAAGTAAAGGTCGGTTGGTAGATTGCCCTTCGACTAGAGATGTGCCAAATTGGGTTGCCATAATTTTTGACTCTTGATGGTTAAATCAAGGAAGAGCTAGAGCATCGGACTCTGGTACCACTTGTTGCCCAAATGTGAGCCCAAAAGGGGGGTGAATTGGGTCTTTTAAAATTTTTTTGTGATTAGTATTCACAAGCAATGTACTCAACTTGATGAGTGAGGTGAGTTAATTAACAAAGAAAAAAGATCAAACATAATTAACTAATAAACAAGTATAGAGCACAATGAAGAAAAGAAAATATACAAGCACATCAAACATAAAGGATTTATAGTGGTTTGATGTTAACTTTGCACCTACATCCATTCTCTAAGTTCCAACTTGAGAATTCAATCCACTAAAAAAATTTTCAATTTACAACACGTCAGATTACACCGACCGTTGCTGTCTAAGTAAGAACACTTATTTCTCGGATATAAGCTAACCCATAAATCCTTCGATTATAGATTCGGATCAATCTTTTCGAGTTTTGAAACTTTTCAAAACTCAAAACTCAACGTACAATAACAAAAAATATGAGTACAGAAATTTCAGCACACACAAGCTCCTTAAACGAGCACAATAAAAACAATCAAAGCACAATACTCAAGGAGTAGAAGCCTTTGTTGGACACCCTCAAATGATTTGGATTCTTGAATGCAGCTGGAGAGTGGTTGGTGAGATGATTGAATGCTTCTTTCCTCATTTTTTAGGATTTTCTTTCTCTTTCATGGATTTGAGCTTGAATGCTTGTTTCTTATTTGATTTTCTACCTTTAGAGAGTATTTATATTCTTCATTTTATCTTGAGAGCATCTTAGTATCAGTTAAGAGCTGTTGGAGTATGTTTAATGCATATTAAATGCATAAAAAACAGACTGAAAACTAGCCGTTACGAGTATTCGCCCAAAATGGATCGACCCATGGGATGCCTCACTAGGAATGGGTAGACCCATGAGCTGCCTCATTTGGTCAGATAGAAATCAGGTTCTCTGTTTTGGTCTCAGGGTCTAGAAGTCGACTTATGGATCGTCCCACTGTGTGCCACAAGCCAAATCAGATATGTGCCGGCTACCCAATAAAAGGGGATGACCCAGTTTGGTCGCCTCATTTTGTTCTAATCTAATTTTTCATACATTTAAGATCCGAAACTTATCAGAATACTACCAAATACTCTAAAATAGATTTGAATGAATTTGACACTTTCAAAAGGCTTCAAAAATATCTTCAACTTACAGAAACTTTAACTTTAGCACCCTTGAAGGAGCTTTTCAAACTCAACATTTTTGGACTACCTGAAACAACATCAAGGTATCTTTCAAGGATAAGAAACTCATTAGTAGTCTCCTCAAATGGTTTGTGATCATCAAAATCAATTCTTGAGATAACATATATATATATATATATATAATTTAAGTGATTAAAAGCTTGAAGTAAAAAAGTAATATAGAAAAGAAATTCTCTTCTTACCTGTCAATGCATAACTTGCATCATTATTGGTTATTACTTGGACAACATTGGCATATATATAAACATAATTTAAGTGATTAAAAGTTTGAAGTAAAGAAGTGATATAGAAAAGAAATTCTCTTCTTATTTGTCAATGCATAACTTGCATCATTATCGATTATTACTTGGACAACATTAGCTTCATCAACTTTCTCAATCATTCTATCAAGCAATTTGAACAATCTTTCTTTGATTTTCATATAAGACAAAGTATCAGTAGATTCAATAAACATGCTGCCTTTAGAATAATTCATTAGATAATTTATCAATGTTCTATGACCTCTATCTTACCATCTGTCAGACATAATAGAACATCCTATTTTCGTCTATTCCTCCTTATGATTCGTTATTATATCATCTGTATGAGCAACCTCTTTGTTCAAGAGAAAAACCCTAACTTCATAGTAACTAGGTGGCTTCATATCGAATCCATATCTAGTAATGGATTCAATGGTAGCTTTCAAGCTATCAAATTTTACAGCATGGAAGGAAATTACAACTTCATATATCCACCTTGCTATATCCACGCATGCCTTTTCTCTTAGCTCTTTCTTGAAGATATTATTAATAGTTGCTTCCTTTCCATATCCACTTTTTCCACTTTAAGTTGTTTTAAGAGTGTAAAATGCATCCGTAGGATCCACTTGCTTTGAATTTTTATTATGATCATTGCGCACATTGGCAATCCTCTTTCTGTAAGCATCAAACATAGTGATCTCATCTTCCAAGATTACATCATCACAATCACATACTAGAATCATTTGTTCTTTTTTAGTCTTTTTCTTCTACATGTACTTTTTAATTTCTTCCTCAATATGCTCTGAATATTTTGGGTATTTTTGATATTTCAGTAACCACCAACTAAATGTTATTTATGTCTAAATATCCCACCTTTTTCTTCTTTGCCGCAAAAATTGTAAGTCACATTATTCTTATTATTTGGGTTGCCTGGATAGCCATACTTCCATCTAGGATCTTTTTTTGAATCCTTAGAAGTCATAGTATCATATAGTTGAGTTGTTAAAGAATAAATACAATAGTCAAAAATCAATATAAATTCAAGATAGTTTATGTTTGAACTGGTAAAGAATACAAGCGAAAATAATAAAAGTGAGTATTGAGCTCTAAGCACACAGTGAGTTCAGTTTGTTATTTTATTTATCCCTATTTGCTTCTATTTGATTAGATTTTGTTGCTCATTTTTTTCTTTAGTTTCATTTTCCTCTCATTTTAGTGTTTGAGAAACTGATATTTATAGTCTCTAGTGTCACATTATAAAGTTACTAATAGTTAAATAGATTGAATGTGTTTTAACAAAATATTACAATTGACTGAAGATTATATATATATATATATATATATATATATATATATATATATATATATGAGGGGGTTCTAGATATAGAGCTAGAGTTGTCTATTATAAAAGTAAAGGATTTGGAGACCAAATGAAGACAAATAGGGTGGGGGTTAGAGAAGTTTGAAGATAACAAGAATCAGGTTAGAAAAAGAAAAAGGAGATGAGTGGCATGGGAGACAAAGAGTCCATGGAGATAAGGAGAAAAGATTTCATTTTTATCAAAAAAAAAAAAAAGAGACGGAAAGATGAGAAAGCGAAGAAAAAAGAGAAGAGGGGTGGGATGGGAGGGAAGGAGACGGCAGACAAAGAGAAGGAAAATTAAAAAACGATAAAAGAAAGGAGAAAAGGATGGTTGGGAGAGAAAAAGATAAAAAAAAGGATAGAAGATTCTATGAAAACAAAAATAGAAAGAAAGAAAAAGTACCTGAAAGACTGAAATAGCTTTGAAAATGCCGTGACAGTGGTCCTCATCCACCTTTAGTTTTTTTTAAGCAGCAGTGAAGAGGAAGAAGAAAGCTTCATTTTTTCTTCCAAGTGCCCATCGTATGACACCAAAAGAATGGCTTGTTTTACAGCGTTTTTCTACTTTTTATCATAAAATTACATGTCTGCGCTTCACATTAAACCTGCTGCTACTTTGTTTGATAAGGGCACTTTTGAACAACAATTTCTTAACCATAAATAAAGAAAAAGAAAGCAAATTAAGGGAAAAAGTAACTCTGCCCTTCATTAAAAACGTGCTGCTGTTTTCTTTTGATAAGGGCACTTTTGCATAGTAATTCCTCAATAAAAAATGAAGAAAAAAATAAATAACATAATAATTGAAACAGGCGCACCCTTCAGAGCTTTGTGCCTTGCTAGAGGTGCACACTTGAGCGACAGAAGTATGCGCCTCCTTCAACTCACCTTACCTCACATAGTTAGAGCCGCTTCTGGTGCGCCTCATTGCATCTTACACCTTGGGCATGCCTTTAACAATACTAATTGGGCTTGACTATATTGGGGAGGAATTAAAATTTATTTCAAGCTGGGTTTTCTTATGTATTTTCCAAGATCTATTTACAGCCTTCCCAATGTAATGGTCATATTATCAGTGTGTGGTATATGCTATTTCATTGTTTCAGTGCCAGATTACTCATTATCATCATAGCAGACCGAACTTTTATATTATGTTGTTACTGCATCTTTCATGGGGATTTAGTTTGGTTGCTTATATCCAGATCAGTGGTCTTTACAATGTTCATCTTCTACATTATGGTTCTGGTGGCTGTTCTACTACTGCTCGCTATATCCTAAACTCCAAGATTACTAAACTATATTTAATTGAGCTGGGCGAGCTGCTATATCCAAAGTTGCAGGCCTTTCTCTATTGCTTTCACAAGGATGTACATCTATCTACTGATTTTATAGGTAGAATGCTCCGCTTGCAGTATTTTTACTGTTGTTTGTTATCATCCTATCTTTTATTGGTTTTGTTTTGGTATTCGCTGTGGCCTTTTTGCTTTTCACTGCTCCTCATGTAAGAGGGCTATAGCCGGTTTTGTATATGCTAATTCTATATAGCAATTCTCCAGCATCAAAAAAACTGAGTCATAGCCTCATAGGGTGTAGCTTGGTGCATTTTCCTTATCTTTAATGAACTTACATGCGCATTTCTAACTAATCACATTGGTTTGTATTCCTTAATTAATAATTTCTTGCAGAAAATAAATTAATAAAAAGAACACATTTTTAATTAAATTAAATTATTTTTATTAATAAGTTAAATAAGAAGTACTTGTTTATGTTGAGCAATTCTTTTATACCTGCAGCAGTTAAAGGTTAGCAAATTTATCATAATTAAAATAAATAGTTATTTTATTTTAATTGGTTAAGGCTATCCACTAAAGGATTCAAATAAGGGTGTTAGTGTTGCATAGCATATTTGATATGTAATAAAAGATAATTCACAGGGAACAGTACTGAATGTATTTTCCTCTCTATTACCATCCAACTTTTCCTTAGATGAGTTCCTAACTTTAATTAATTAGAGGGGAACCAAAATTTTGATGTGGAGCAAAAGGCAGTACATGTAAGTAAATTAATAGAAAATCTAAGTTGACGAAGTATTCTTCAATTGCATCATGAGTTAAAGATTTAAAAATGAGAAGGCAAAGAAAATAATAATAGTTTCGTAATTATTAATGTCTATATAAATGTGACAACCGCATTGAATCTTGCATGATAAGTTATGAGTTCATTGTTTGGTTGCGATGCAAAGAACTGATAAGTATTGAATAATTGCAATACATAGTTGATTATTTGATCTATCATGTAGCTTCTATTGGTATCAAAAATAGTTAACAGAACATTTTTGAAAGTAGAATGGTGGCAAACCATGTCATATGTTATTGATAAATGAAATGAGGGAAGAATATCCTATATGAAAAGAAATTTAAAAAAACAAGGAAAAAAAGGAAAAGAAAAGAAAAAGGGAAAAAGGGAGGGTTTGTATTTAGCCTAGACCAAAGGCAGCCCAAGGAAAAGCAAGCCCACATATCAGTTTAACCTTGCCATAGCGAGGGATGCACATTGCCTTGGTTAGCCTGACAAGCTAAACAACCATGAAACAGAAGAGGGGCCCAGGCATGGGTTTTCTTAAGCCCATCTCCACCCAGACCAAGGCACAATGAATGGAGTCCAAACAGCAAACTAGCTGCAGGTTTAGTGAAAACTAGGGTTGAAAATGGATTGGGTTGATTCATGAGCTGCCCTTGGTCCCAACCTTATATGACCAAACTAATCTATATTTGAAGATTCATGGATGGCATCAGCGGCAAAAGTTGGGCTTGATTTGAAAAGCAGGTTGGTTGTTTGCATCTTCTTATTTTTCTAACCAATTTGATCCAACTTATTTATAATGCGAGTCTAATTTGGATCAATCAAAATTGGACTTCATTTGGCGCAGATAGTTAGACCTAATACAACCCTATAGGAGAAATAGAATCATATAAATCCCCTTCTATTTCACTCTAAATATCTTTCCCAATTTGTTGAGAAAACTCATTTAATCTAATTTTCATCTCAGCAATCCTATAACATCTAGCCTATTTATTTGGTGAGCTTGCCCATGCTATGTTTGTTAAGCCCATTCTCACCTAGACCAAGGCACAAGGCATAATGAATGGAGTCCAAATATCAAACTAGTCCCAGCCTCACAAGTTTAGTGAAAACTAGGGTTGCAAATTAGTTGAGTCAGTCTACAACACGCCCTTGGTCCAAAGACCAAACAAATCTATATTTGAAGATCCGTGGATGACATCAAAAGTTGGCCTTACTTGGAAAAGTAGGTCGTTTATTTGTATTTTTTGATTTCAACCCGATCTGATCCTACTTGACTTATTTATCATGCCGGTCTAATTGGATCAATCAAAAATAGACTTCATCTGACTCGAACCTAATACTATCCCATGGGAGAAATAAAATCACATCAATATCGTTCCCAATTCATCGAGTAAACTCATTTAATCTAATATCTTCCATCTCAACAATCCTATCCCATCTCACCTATTTTTACTTAATTATGTTTCATTTATTATTTATTTTGGTGGATGTTTTTTATAACATTTTCAACTATATCAATATTCTTTTTGAAAATTGTAATTTCTAAATGTGTATTTCACAAATGATCACTTCTTGGATTAAATTAAAAATATTTTGAATGAGTATTCATGCTTAAGTTATTTTTTTAGTTTATTTAGAATTTTTAATAGGTTATATATTTAACTATCAATTATTATATTTTAAATTTAAAAGATTACTTAAATGCTTGATCCGAACTATTAGCCAGACCAATCAATCTGGGTCTAATGCAAATATTTTGAAACAGGTCCAATTCATTCCCAACCTCGATCAACTCGAACGATCTGTTTGGTTTAAAATCTTTTCTGTTGTCCAAATCCTATCCAATGAATCACTGAGTGGGTCTTGATCTAAAATTAAGACCCAAATATAAAACCAGGATGGTATATGGTTAAGCGTGTCCCGGTCCAATCTAATTAATTTCAGCCATAGTGAAACCTTCCCAACTTGGCACAACCCATCGTGATGCTAAATTTAGTCAAATAACTTTAACTTGCAGCTTAAGTTGCACATTACCTAGAATTCTTCAAAAATATGCCATATGTTGCAGAACCATAATCACACCTGGGGTAAATTAGAACGGATGAATATAAAGTTGAGGTCAGATAAAGGATTTTGGGCTATAGATTAGATGAGCAATTTTAGCTTTTTTCGAATAATAACTTGCCCAAGCAATCCAATTGGCACATCATGTGGATGTCTTCTTAAAATTGAGGAACACAACAGCAGACCAGATGTCAAACCAGTGCTTCTAGTCACTTATTTTTTGTTGCATGACTCCCATGCATCTATGTTTTTCTCGGATCTCAAAAAATCATACTAAAGTTTTGAGGTAATAGACCAAATTCATTGGTGCATGCTTAGGAGTCTCAAAATCACATAATTTTTTTATTTAAAAATAGTTAAGAGATAATAGATTATATCTATTAGCCTGGATATATTATCAATGTGGAACATCTATCGTCTGATCTATATCTGATCGGCTTTCAGTGAAGATACACTGGATTGTTGCCAAATCCTCTCTCTTTCTAATTGATTATATGACCTTTTAAAATCAAATTTTAGAATATTGAAATTCCATTAAATCACATGATCATTATCGGTGAAAATCTTGGAATCAATTTTCCTCCCTGCACAATCCTAGATTCATTTTTCCTCCTTGCCTTTGAACTAGGCTTTATATGACGTTCCATCCACATTTGACCTGGACCTCATAGAAGACAGTCCGTCATAAAGTGGGCAAGAATCTAAGCAGGCATTTCATTATTTTGAAGACTAAGTATGTGGAAGAATTGTATTATGAAGATTTCTTGAGAAGAATGGTTCTTTAGAGAGAAGAAGAAAGATTCCATTTAATTTCTTCTCTCCTCTCACTTCCCCACAAGGCTTTGGAAGAAGGCTTGGTCTACGGGTCAATAATTCATAGCACGAGATACTTGGAATCACGCAATCATGTGGGCGCAGAAGAGTCCATGAACTGTATACATCAACAAGCTATTAATGTAAAGCATTTTTATTCTCTCACAATAGCACCAAGCTATTTATTTTTGCCAATTGAACCTATCTATTTTTTTTGGTAAATCTGAAAAAAAGAATCATTCAAAAATAAACATATATTTACAAAAATTTAAAAATATTTAAGAATTAAGTAGGGAGATCTGAAGTAGATTAGGACCCATCCATTCATTTTGTAATTTTATGAAAAGGTGTACAATTTTATTCTAGGTCCAATAGATGAGGGTTGTATCTTTTGCATGAAAGAATCCACTTTCCTTTGCACAAATCTATCATTGGATCGCATAATGGTTGATTTGAGATCTGTACAGATGATGAATAAAAGAGTTTATAATGCTTTCAGAGTTGTGCACTCTGAAAGGACATCAGTCATTCTTCGGCAGTGGAAGGTATACCCCAAATCCAGCTCCAATCTCTGGTAGATATGTTTATGACAAACTGGTGAGTGGCTCACTCCCAGGAGAATCCTCTGCCACATTAGGCCAGTAAATGAAATGATTCTAGATAGCATTGCTAATTAATAATAATTAATAAATATTATCAAAAAGAAGAACAAGAATCAGGCACAAACTACCATGAAAGCTTGGCAACATGTTCAGCCTAACGTTTGATAACCTAGTTATACATTTGATACGAGGCTGGCTATTTTCAAAAAAAAATGAAAAATAAAAAAAGAATAGCTTGATCAAAATTCTATATAGAGTCCATTACTATTTGTACACATCCTCATTGTCTCTTTTTGCCTTGCAGAATTATATATATAGATCAATTCAGAGGATGCATATATGCTATCTCCTTGTGCATATATTTTGACTTAAAATATCATAAGACAAAGCTTGAGGTGCATGAATCCCCACGCTGAACCTTTCATCTTCGTCTTCACTCCCATGAATTAGTCTCTGCAAAAGGCTTCCAGACTGGGGTCCTACGTGAAATTAAAAGAACGAGTAGATACCAGCTCACTCTGAAAATGATACACCTATGCCTATCTATATTGACTCGCTTGGCTTGTTGATCCTCAAAATCTGAAAGTGATACATTCATTTGGAGCTGGTAGCGCTTGTCATATCGATAGTTCATGACAGAAAAGGTTGGTCTAGGTTAAGACCATGGATAGGGATAGTATGTTTTGTGCAAAGGGAAGATCCATCTATTGAATCTACTAATGGATCGCATGATGGTTACTTTGAGATCCATGCAGATAGATGAATGGAGGAGTTGAAGTACTTGGAAATCTTTGTGAGATGCGATCCAATGGTTTATGTCGCAAAATAGTATTAATTATTCTTTTGCTCGAAAGATACAAACTGGACCCTAAACGGTGGGCCAAGAATTTAGGTCCAAATAAGTACCTTTGATGGATATTGGAAAAGAGAATGGTCCAAGTTTTTGTCTGTTTGCAAAGATCATAGAAAGGTTTCCCGAGAACGTGTGGTAGTTGAAGAGGAAAAACGGAAGAAAGGGAGAAGAAGAAGGGAAGCTGTTCAAATTACGGCAGCCCAAAGGTTGACCATATGTAAGGCCACCAACCCGCGCGTGTTTGGACTCAGTTCAGGAAGCCACCGCACGTGGTTCGACCCTAGGGACTTTTGTCAACCGTCAAAATCTAAACAAAGATTCCAGTTTTCAGTATGTGCGGATAGGGTTTTTTTTTTTTTTTTTCATTTTTAAAGAAAAGCATAATGGATAGAAGAAAAAGGTTACGGACAGACATTAATCATAAATGTTGGATCCCGTAACTTGACTTTGATACTATCTCCAAAAAAAAATATATATTTTTCAACAAAATTTGAGAAGAGAGCGAGAGGGAGTAGTGCTGTTTGATTCGCAAGCGACTAGAGATATCCAAGAACATCACGTTCCCTTCTATTCATAATTATCCTAATCACTAGGTAAAATAAACATCCTTGATTCCTACCATATTAGTATGAATTTATGCATTTGGTCAAATGATTGAAAAAATCTATCCAACTTAATGCTTGAGCAAATAATATCAAAACTTGTAGTCTTTTCTTCTTGAAATTAATTAGCCTATACTTTTTGGAGGCCATGTTCATACATTTGTGCAAATATTCTTCAATACTCATGCAATTTATGCTTTGACATTTTAGAAGTGTTGCTGCAAGACTCCGGTTCGATGCTGATATGACTGAGGACGAACACCATTTCGTGACTGAGATGCTAAAGAGAAAACCTACAAGAGAAGTCTGCTCTCGCTAGGATTTTTTTAGTGAAGGATCCTCCGATGCTTAAGTTAGTCCGAGCTTGAGAACAGTAGAGGAAAGAGAGTATGAAGTGAGAGCACACCAGATGTTCTTTAGAATTTAGCTTCCTTAAGGGTCCTTTTGTTACCTCTTTATGTAAAAATAGAGTTCTATGTTGTTGCGTCGGAATTTGGTAGGTCGTCGGTCCTAATTTTCTCAACTGCTAGGCCTTAATATGATAGACTATCAGGATTGGAGATCAACCCACTAATCTATGCACAAAGTTGTTAGTCATGGGTGTCAGTCATGGATTGTGCCCATGTTTCATTGAGATATTCTAAGGATCTCCTACATATATGAATAGTCCTATGTCCCAAGATCAGTGTTGAGCTGAGGTTCTGTCTTGAGTTAGCACCTATGCAGGTTGTTGGGTAACGTTCATCATCATCGATATATCTCGACCTCTGGATTGATAGATGTCCGATTATGAGGTCAGACAAAAGTCAATGACGTAAAGCTGCTTCGCTTGGTTCCCGTATCCTCCTTCAATATTTAATGTTGGTTCGTCAATGAGTGCTTGATTGTAATCCGAAGAGGAGTTGTAAGATCAAATAGATAATCCTACAATATTTGCCCCCTCACTCTCGAGGCTGAAGTGATTTTGTTGCTTTGGATGAAGGAAGTAGCGCTCATCATATTAGTCTTCAATCGCCGACTCGACCTTCTCTCCAGAGTTTAATTGCCATTATTTGGTGGAGAAAATCTCGGGGTGCCATTAATGCGTTGCTTCATGAATCTCATTGCATTCATGTGGGATGGGTGGCTTGATGTGTGGTGCCATAATGACTTGAAAAGGGAGATCCAGAGATTACCTTCAGATTCATCAAAGTCTACCACGTATTAGGTACTGGTTGGTTCCATATTGTGCCTCATGGATCAACCTACATAGCTTAATTTGGGAACGTTGCGATGAAGAGCCACATAATTCTATGGTTCTAATGGGTGCCACATATCGAAATTTGGTGGTACAATGCAAATCTCGACCGTCGGTGAGTGGTATAAATAAGTCTTCCTCGTCTCGCTCTCCTATTTTGCTCGTCATCATATCCTATTGTCCATCTTTGCCATCGTAGTTGATCGAAGAAGGGCCTTTCATTATTGTTGTCTTCCTCAGCATTGGTGACCTTCACACCATAATCTTCGATTGGTCCTCTCTTTCCATTTTGTTTTTCTTGCTTCTCTATCGACTTCCACTCTTTCCTTGATTTGGTTTCTCCTTTCCCTTTCTTGTCCCTTTAGTTTTTTCTTAGGATTTATTTGGTTGGGAGTAATCTGATGTAAAAAAATAAATCCCGTATTAGATTAACATGTTTGATATAAAAAATAAAAAAGAAAGATGGTAAAAAAATTGATAGGCTCCATATTTATTTTTCAAAGAGAGAAGGTAAAATAAATATCATGGGGGTTGGTATTTGATAAATTTTTGAGAAGTGATAATCTATGCTTAATAAAAATACTCTCAATAAAGCTGTATATGTAATAATTAAATTTATTTGATATCTTTCCAAATTCATTCAATGAATAGCTTTTACAAAAAAATTAAGATGGAGATGATATTATATAAAGGGCTATGTGATTATAATTATTATATAAAAATTAATTAAAAATAATAATCTATCCTAGTATTAAAAAATATTTTATGTTGAAGGATATATTTATAAATTTGATCATATTCCTATGTAAATTTATCTCCAATAAATGTAGTAATCTTTTTTCAGTGCCATTTTTTGGAGTAATTTTTTTACTAACCAAATATGGTAAAATTTATTTTTTTCTATAATTATTTTTTAGATAAATTATTCTAAAAAATTATCAAATTATCTCGTAATCTAACTTATCCCAACCAAACGGACCCTTACATCCTGTAGCTTCTTTCTCTCCATATCTTTTGATAGTGGTGAGGTTAGGGGTGAAAACTTTCGTGTGACGGAGTTCTCGATCGCTATCTTTTCGGATCGGGCCTGAGAACATCTCTTGAACCACCACCAAGGTCGTCTCTTCATCCAGATGCCAATTTCTAGACCTCAATGTATGAGTAGCCTCATATGCAGGTTCATAGATTTCTAGGATCGAGCAATGAGGAGTTATGTTTTACTGAGGATGATCTGGAAAGGTGTCATTCTCAATTTTTCATTTCCTCAGCCTTCTTACTTGAAGTTTTGGACCGAGACAGTTGCATGAACGATGCCCCAGGGGGTCGAGTCACATTATACGAGGAGTCCCTCCATGCCAGTCTTCAGCTTTCACTCCATCCCTTCATTAGTAATATTTTTGACTTTTATAAGGTCCTCCCAACTCGTATTGCCCTAAACTCTACTCGGGTGGTCATTATTTTTGTTCATTCTTTGTAACTGGCTTGGCATTATCTCGAGATATTCTCTCTTCAAAGCGTTGTTCACTTTGAAGAAGCACCCTCATAAGAAAGGATGGTGGTATTTTTTTCCTCGATCATAATGCAAATTCATCATCAGGCTCCTTTCCTCGATCCACAATTAGAAAAATTATTTCTTCTTTGTACCTTCGGATCGACGCTGGGGTTTAGGCTAGTTTGAAATGATCTCCACTTGTCTTCTAATAAGGATAAGTTTATCCTTTTTGAGAACAAGAAGGACTATTGAAGTCTGCTCGACATCGAGGTGCCCGAGCTAAAAGAGTTATTGATCGAGCAAAATCTCTATGATATCGATATTAGCCCGGCATTGCCTCGAGGTACGATAGGCATGTTTTCTAATTTAGAAATTTTTTTGGTTGCTTGTCAGAATTTGAACTAATCTCTCTCTTTGTGATTTTGCAACAATGAACCAATGCTTTTGTTCATCAAGTCAGCTCTGAAAAGAAAGATAGGTTCCTCGAGTGGGGAGTCTTCATAAAAAAAACCAAGGAAGTACTCAGCTAAGGATTCCTACCCCTATCCCAATGTCATCCATAGAAATATCAAGCACCAACCCTGTGGAGATTGAGGATGAGCCGATGGTAGCCAAGCCATTGCGATCTACTATGCTGATAACTTCAGAGCCAGCTTGGACTCCATCCCTAGCAGTTGGTAAGATTTTGCCCTTTCTGATGACAGATGAGCAGACATTGTCCTCGCCTCTCCCTGCCTCACAGTTGCCATCTCCCATGTACCAAGCAGATCAATGAGGTCTGAGGTGGGCCCCTCCTCATCTAGGGGTGAAGGGGGTTTTGTCATTATAGCAAGGAGAATGCAGAGGGATGATTCCACACTTTGAACCACTAAATTGTTGGGACTAGTGAAGATGACTTTACTGCTGACCAATTGGTCGAAGAGGAGGGCCTATCTTTTAGACAAGGTCATTGGTGCTCCTTACGTTGGCCTCCTCGAGGTATGTTTTTCATCTCCGCACTTGTATTCAACTTTTAGTAGTGATTGCTAATTTTGCTTTTTTCTGATATGGCTGAGGACGAACACCGTTTCGTGACTGAGATGCTAAAGAGAAAACCTACAAGAGAAGTCTGCTCTCGCTAGGATTTTTTTGGTCGGGGATCCTCTGATGCTTAAGTTAGTTTGAGTTTGAGAACGGTGGAGGAAAGAGAGTATGAAAGAAGAGAAAGTGAGAGCAACCAGATGTTATTTGGAATTTAGCTTCTTAAGGATCCTTTTGTTACCTCTTTATGTAAAGGTAGAGTTCTATATTGTTACATCGAATTTGGTAGGCCGTTCGGTCCTAATTTTCTCAGTTACTAGGCCTCGATCTGATAGACTATTAGGATTGAAAATCAACCCACTAATCTATGCATAAAGTTGTTAGTCATGGGTGTCAGTCATAAATTGTGCCCACATTTCGTTGAGAGATTCTAAGGATCTCCTACATAGTTGAATAGTCCTATGTCCCAAGATCAGTGTTGGGTTGAGATTCTATCTTGAGTTAGCACCTATGTAGGTTGTTGGGCAATGTTCATTGTCATTGATAGATCCCAACCTCGGGATCGATAGATGTTCAATTATGAGGTCAGACAAAAGTCAATGATGTAAAACTGCTTCGCTTGGTTCCTGTATCCTCCTTCGGTATTCGATGTTGGTTCGTCAGTGAGTGCTTGATTGTAATCCAAAGAGGAGATGTCAGATCGGATGGATAACCCTACAACATTTGCCCCCTCACTCCTGAGGCTGAAGTGATTTTGTTGCTTTGGGCAAAGGGAGTAGCTGATCACCATACCAATCTTCAATCACCGACTTGACCTTTCTCTGGGAGTTTAATTGCCATTATTCGGTGGAGAAAATCTTAGGATGCCGTTAATGCATTGCTTCACGAATCTCATTGCATGCATGAGGGATGGGTGGCTTGATGCATGGTGCCATAATGACTTGAAAAGGAAGATCCAGAGATTACCTTCAGATTCATCAAAGTCTACCACATATTAGATATCGGTAGGTTCTATGTTGTGCCTCACGGATCGATCTACATGGCTTAATCTGGGGGCGATGCGATGAAGAGCCACATAATTCCATGGTTCTAATGGGTGCCACGTATCGAAACTTGGTGGTATAAGGCAAATCTCAACCGTCAGTGAGTGGTATAAATAAGTCTTCCTTCTGTCGCTCTCCTATTTTGCTCCTGTCATCTTATCTTGCTTCCTGCACCTATTGTCCATCTTTGCCATCGTAGTTGATCGACGAAGGGCCATTTGTTGTTGCTGTCTTCCTCAGCATTGGTGACCTTCACACTGCAATCTTCGATTGGTTCTCCCTTTTCATTTTGTTTTTCTTGCTTCTCTGTCGACTTCCACTCTTTCCTTGGTTTGGTTTCTCCTTTCCCTTTCTTATCCCTTCAGTTTTTTCTTAGGATCTGTTTGGTCGGAGATAATTTAGTATGAAAAAATAAATCTCATATTAGATTAACATATTTGGTATAAAAAATAAAAAAGAGAGATGGTAAAAAAATTGATGGGCTCCATATTTATTTTTTGAAGAGAGAAGATAAAATAAATATCATGGGAGGTTGATATTTGATAAATTTTTGAAAAATGATAATCTATACTTAACAAAAATACTCTCAATAAAGCTGCATATGTAATTATTAAATTTGTTTGATATCTTTTCAAATTCATTCAATAAAGAGTTTTTACAAATAAATTAAGATGGACATGGCATTATGTAAAGGGCTATGTGATTATAATCATTATATAAAAATTAATTAAAAATGATAATGCTATCCTAGTATTAAAAAATATTTTATGTTGAAGGGTATATTTATAAATTTGACCATATTCCTATATAGACTTATCTCCAATCAAATGTAGTAATCTTTTTTTAGTGCTATTTTTTGGAATAATTTTTTCACCAACCAAATATAGTAAACTTTGTTTTCCTCCATAATCATTTTTTCAGATAAATGATTCTAAAAAATTATCAAATTATCCCGTAATCTCACATATCCCAACCAAACGGACCCTTATATCCTGTAGCTTCTTTCTCTCCATATCTTTTGATAGTGGTGAGGTTAGGGGTGAAAACCTTCATGGCGATGGAGTTCTCGATCGCCATCTTCTCGGATCAGGCCTAAGAACATCTCTTGAACCACCACCAAGGCGTCTCTTCATCTAGATGTCGATCCCCCGACCACAATGTACGAGTAGTTCCATATGCGGGTTCTTAGATTTCTAAGGATCGAGTAATAAGGAGTTGTGTTTTACTGAGGATGACCTGGAAAGATGTTATTCTCAACTTTTCATCTCCTCAGCCTTCCTGCTTGAAGTTCTGGGCTGAGACGGTTGCATGACCGACGCCCCAGGGGGCCGAGTCGCATTGTACAAGGAATCCCTCCATGCCAGTCTTCAGCTTTCACTCCGTCCCTTCATTAGTAATATCTTTGACTTCTATAAGGTCCTCCCGACTCGTATTGCCCTAAATTCTACTCGGGTGGTTATTATTATTTTTTCATTCTTTGTAACTGGCTTGGCATTATCCCGAGATGTTCTTCTTCAAAGCGTTGTTCACTTTGAAGAAGCACCTTCATAAGAAGAAATGGTGGTACTTTTTTCCTCGATTACAATGAAAATTCATCACCGAGCTCTCTTCCTTGATCCACAACTAAAAAATCATTTCTTCTTCGTACCTTCGATCGGCTCTGGGGGTTTAGGCTAGTTTGAGATGATCTCCATTTATCTTCTAATAAGGATAAGTCTATCCTTTTTGAGAATAAAAGAACTACCAAAGTTTGCTCGACATCGAGGTGCCTGAGCTAAAGGAGCCGTTGATCGAGCAGAATCTTTATGATATCGATATTAGCTCGATATTGCCCCTAGATATGATTGGGATGTTTTCTAATTTAGGAAACTTTCTTGGCTACTTGTCTGAATTTGAACTAATTGCTCTCTCTATGATTTTGCAACAATGAAGCCAATGCTTTCATTCATCAAGTCAGCTCTGAAAAGCAAGATAGGTTCCTCAAGTGGGGAGTCTTTATAGAAGAAACCAAGGAGTACTCAGCCAAAGATTCCTACACCTGTCCTAATGTCGTCCATAGAATATCAAGCACCAACCTTGTGGAGATTAGGATGAGCTGGTGGTAGCCAAGCCATTGTGATCTACTGTGCCGATAACTTCAGAGTCAGCTCGGACTCCATCCCCATCAGTTGGTAAGATTTTGCCCTTTTTGATGATAGATGGACGGACATTGTCCTCGCCTCTCTCTGCCTCATAGTTGCCATCTCCCACAGTACAAAGCAGATTAGTGAGGTCTGAGGTGGGCCCCTTCTCATCTAAGAGTGAAGGGGGTTTTGTCATTATAGTAAGAGAATGCAGAGGGATGATTCTACACTTTTGAACTACTAGATTGTTGGGAGCTGGTGAAGATGACTTTGCTGCCGACCAATTGGTCAGAGAGGAGGGCCTATCTCTTAGACAAGGTCATTGGTGCTCCTTACGTTGGACTCCTTAAGGTATGTTTTTCATCTCCCGCACTTGTATTCAATTTAGTAGTGATTGCTAACTTTGCTTTTTTTTTTCTGTATAGTTGGTGCATGATATCATCGTTCTCAGCAAGAGCTTGGTTGGTTTCAACCGAGCAAAGCTTTTACTGAAGGAGAAACTTGGGGCATCCGAGGCCCATTCGAAGGCCATGGAGGAAGCAAGGCAGGCTACCGAGGAGGCAAGGCAAGCCACTGAAGAGACAATGGGGATAGCTAAGAAAGAGGCTTTCCAAGCTAGATCCGAGCTCCAGACATCCGAGAGAAAGTCGGGGCCCTGGAGGGCCTAATGGCCATTGAGTGTGGTGCTGCTGGGTCTTCATCAGAAGGTGGCCGAACTCGAGAAGGCCCTAGAGCTCGAAGAAGTAGCAGTCAGAACAGTCGAGGATGGGGTGGTGCTTTTCAAGGTCAAAGTTGAAGAGGAGAAGGCAAAGGCCATTACCGAGACTAAACTCAAGGGCATTAAGGAGTTCAAGGCTTCAACAGAGTTCAAGAATGAGGTCGTGAGGGCTCTTTGGTGGCCTACGTATACGGCTTCGAAGCCTGTAAGATATGCTTAGGTTGGATGGTTCCCAAGTTGGACTGAAGCTACCATTGCCCCAAAGATAGTGATGATGAGGGTGGGGCATTCTCATCAGATGAAGATGAGCCTACCCCAGTTGAGGTCAAGCCTACCCTAGGCGAGGTCCCAACTCTTGACCCTACCACTGAGGATGCTGCGGTAAGCCCTGTCGAGAAGACTGCCAATCATACTATCGAGTCTATGCCTGAGGATCTTGATTAGCCTTATTTGTACTTTTCATCTTTTTCTTCTTTTTATTGACAACAAACTTCTTGTAATGGACTTTTCCTAATGAAATGAATTTCTTTGTTACCTTTTGATGCTTGTGTTGAATGACTCCAGTTTCCAACGTCGGTTGCTTGCCCGACTAGTTTTGTCATAGCTTTGGTTAACTGCTCACAAGGTGAGGGTCCCTGCCCCATTCCATGATTTGAGTCCTCGATGTCCGAAGTTGGTTCGGTGTCATATAATTGATAGTCGATAAAGTCATTTGATGGTGGTATTTTTGTTAGGTCACCATCATCATCTTAACTCGATCCCTAGTGGGGATATTCAGGATGATCCTGATGAAGTCTTGTCTGAAGTCGGCACTAAGTCAATTCATAACAATTTTTGTCAAGTTGCCATCATCATCTTAACCCAACCCTAGATGGATGTTCGAAAAAATCTTGACCAGATCTCATCCGAAGTCGATGCCAAGTTAATCTATGAAAATTTTTGCCAAGTTGATTTATGCAAAGTTTCCATCATCATCTTAACTTGATCCTTAGAGGGTGTTTGAGAAGATCCTAATGAGATCTCATTCGAAGTCAATGCTAAGTCAATCCATGGCTATTTTTTTCAAATCACCATCATCATCTTAACCCATTCCTAAGGGGATGTTCAGAAAGATCCTGATGAGGTCTATCCAAAGTCGATCCGTGATAATTTTTGTCAAGTCACCATCATCATTTTAACCCAATCCTATGAGGGATGTTCAGGAACATCTTGACAAGGTTTCATTTGAAGTCGATCTATGATAATTTCTATCAAGTTGCTATCATCATCTTAACCTGATTTCTAGGGGGTGTTCATGAAGATCCCGATAAGGTCTCATCAGAAGTCGATGTCAAGTCGATCCTGGTAATTTTTGCCAAGTCGCTATTATTGTCTTAATCTGATTGTAAGAGGAATATTTGAGAAGATCCTGATGAGATCTTGTCCAAAGTCGATGCCAAGTCCATCCATGACAATTTTGCCAAGTTACCGTTATTGTCTTAACCCGATCCTTAGGGTGTGTTTGGAAAGATCCTGAAAAGGTCTTGTCTGAAGTCGATGCCAAGTCGATCCGTAGCAACTTTTGTCAAGTTACTATCATTATCTTAACCTGATCCTTAGGGGGATGTTTAGGGAGATCCTGATAAGGTCTCATTGTGGAGGTCCCAACTTAGATTGAGATATCTCCTTATGATCAGAGCCTTATCAATCACCATTATGGAGGTCTTGGCCGTAGTCAAGATATTTTCATGAGGTCGGCACTTTCTGACCAATCATTGGAGTCCAAATCGGGGTGCAGATATCCCACATCGGATACCATCCGATCGTCGTCCACCTAGAATCGAGGATGGACTTGGTTGTCTCAAGTATGCTTCTCATGATATTTTTGGTCATTCCCAATAGTCGATACAGTCGAATATTTTATGTATTTATTTTAACAAAAATCTACAGCAGGGTTTAAAGAAAATTATTTTTGTTAATATAATCGAAAGGTATCGGACCTACCGATGGTAGATTTTCATTGAGGGGGAAATAGAGTTTTTTGTGCATCATCTCTTGCCTCCTAGTAGATCTTCCATCCAGAACTGCCTGCAAATCTAGAGATTATGTTGATAACACTAGCCACAGGTCATTGTTATTATTTTCCACATCTGACTGATGCTAAGGTGGCTCTTTGAGTGCTCGACCTATCGTCTTCAGACATAATTTTCGAGATGGCCTCTTTGGATTAAGACTTTGATCTTATCTTTGAGTTAGAGCATTCTTTGGTGTCATGATCATAGTCATGATGGAAGTGGCATTATTTCTCCTTGCTCCTCATAGCAAGGCCTTCATCGATTGGGATCGATGAAGATATTTTGACCCTCAATTTTTATTAAGATATGGACCTAGGGGGCAGATAAAGGAGTGTAGTTGCTGAAGCATCAAAGGAAAGTCCTCAACCTAAGGCTCTTCGATGGTTGGGAGGGCTCTTCTCCCACTTGACCCACAGGAGGCTCTTTCCAGCTTAGCTTTTTGTTAGCGTCTTCTTTCTGTCGGCTTGCTTTTGCACAGCTTGGTCTTCTTCTACCTGTGCATATTTTCAAGCGTATGTGAGCAAGTCAGTGTAGTCCCTTAGGAATATTTTGGTGAGGGAGAAGATGAGACGCTCATTCCATAGTCCTCGCTTGAGCATTGATGTCACCACCGACTTGTCAAGGTTGCATACTTCAAATATGGTGGTGTTAAAGCATGCCATGTAGTTGCACAATGACTTGCCCTCTTCTTACTGGATGGAGAAGAGGCTATCAGTATTCTTCGATTGGACTTGGTTGTTGTTGAAGTAGATGAGGAACAGCCTTCCAAGCTATTCAAATAAATAAATGAACTTTGAATGGAGCTCGAATACCACACCCATCGATTTCTTGAGGGTGGCTAGGCAGGCGAGGTAAAGAAAGATATTGAGGTATCCTAGAGAATCATGAGGACTTTATAGCTCTCCAAGTGATTAAGGATGTTCAAAGAGCAGTCGTATGACTCCACCTGAGACATCTTAAACTGACTCGAAATCGATTCTCCTAGGATAGTATGGTAGAAGGGGGGTCGAGAATTAAAGCTGAGGTCGTCATTGCTCTGGTGTGCCATGGACATTGTCGAGGTGGCGCTCGATGTCCTGAATCTTTTGTTTGAAGTCCTCTTCCCAATGAGACTTTCTGTGAGGTAGAGAGTAGTCTGGGATAGAGTCTCCATTGGAGGAGGGTGAGGATTTCCACTATCAGTCTTCCTTCTGTTGCCATAACGACGGGAAGACTGATAGGGAATAGAAGCAAGAGTGGAGTGAAGGTGCACTGGAGGTCCAATTCCAGCTCTTAGAGCGTGATCGGCAACTATGTTGAGAAGGAGCCACTGGAGGTGGCAGCTCCAGAGATCAAGGTGCTCTATTGCTTGTCGGAATTACTACATCATGCAAGTGAGCATTTGGATCTGTTGGATTAGGGCCTCTAGGGGTTGCGATAGGCCATGGTGGTGGGGGGGTTGCATGATGGATGACTCAGGTGGCACCACTTTGGCTACGGTAAGAGGATTATCAATGGTGGTGGCAGAGTTATGTGCTCTCATTCTCACCATGCTTTCTTCCTCTTAATTGAGCTAATGACCTTTCCTTTAGCACCAATCTATTACTATAAGACTAGTTTGATGCTGATGTAGCTGGGATAGATGCCACTTGAGGACTGAGATGTTAAAGAGGAACCTGCTAGAAAAGTTCACTCTCATCAGGGTTCTCTGATAGAGAATTCTTCGATACTTAAGTCAGTCGAAACTTGAGAATAGTATAGAAAAGAGAGTGTGACAGAGAGAGCAAATAAGAACACACCATTCTCTAAAATTTAGCTTCCTTGAGGGTCCCTTTGTTATCTTTTTATGTAGAGATGGAGCTATATGTTGTCACATTGGAACTTGGTAGGCTATTTGGTTCTAAATTTCTAGGCCGCTAGACCTCGATCTGACAAGCTGTTAGGACTAGAGATCTACCTGCTAACTTGTGCACCAAGATTTTTAGTCATGAGTGTCAGTTACAAATCAGGCCACATTTAATTAGGAGATTCTAAGGATCTCTCACATGATTGAATAGTCCAATATCTTGAGATCGATGCTGAGCCAAGATTTTGCCCGGGAGGTTATCGGGCTACGTTCATCATTTTCAATAGGATCTTGACTTTGGAGTTGGTAGATGTTCAGTTAGAAGGTCGGACAGAAGCTGATGCTATAAAGCTGCTTTACTTGGTTCCTCAGATCCTCCTTCGATATTCGATGCAGGTCTGTCGGTGAGTGCTCGATTATAATCCGAGGAGGGGATGTCAGGTGGGGGGGGATAACCCCCCACAACAAGAAGTATAGCAAAGTTTGTGAGCATGGCAAGGATCAAGAACAATCTAATTTAGAATTCAAAAAAAAGCCTCATTCTCACATAAAAGGAAGAAGCTGTAATTGCAAAAATATTATATGAGCTAGACTAGGCTAAACTCAAATACAGCCAAGGCTAGATTACTTTGCTATAGTTGGATCAATGCACATCTAGATGAATTGCTCTCTCTCTATTAGTTAATGCAAAGTTTGTATTTTTTTCCCACAGATTAGGTGCTTATTGTCTAGGTTTAGTGTTTATTGGGACATCTTAATATTTATTGTTGCAAAGTTAGTATTTACTCCTGATAGATTAATACTTAGTTTCAAGCATTTAGTGTTTACGCCTTCTTAATTTTCTTTTTATACTCACTGCTTACTATGAGACAGCCCTCATCTGACCAAGGGTGTTCATATTTTTTTATTTATTTTTATGATGTTTGTGTTTATTCTCATATGTTAGATATTTATCATTTTGGGGTTAGTATTATCTTGGACATTTTAGTGTGTTTATTCTATAGGACAGAAAAGGAGGGGGGGTTTATAGACAAGACTTGGCTATTAGTGATTGTTTAGAATACCTCAAAATGTATGCCAATTAAATGACAGTAGAGGCAACCAGATTCAGGCTTGGCTACACTCAAGTGTGGCCTAGTCTACCTCATATTATATACATACATATATGCGTGCTTATTTCCATGAATAAGAGAGAGAGAGAGTGTGTGTGTGTGGTTATAGAATTCTAAATAGAAGATCAGTGGGGTTAGTGATACAATCTAAATTGTAGTGTCCATTATGTCGTTAATGACCCAATGGTAGCCCGACGCATGTTCTTGATAGAAGATGATGGAGCAACCATCCAGCCTCTACCATTTGATCTTTTATGACAATGCTGAAGGAGCTCCAGAGTTTTTATCTATAAAACGATAAGCAGCCAACCCACCACAGCTCCACTTCATCTTCCACTCAGTGAGATTCATAATCTCAATAACCTTGAAATATGTAAGCCATTATTCTCTAATAAGCAGAGCATATTCCCATGATCGTTATTCTTAGACAAATGACGCATATTTCCAAAGATGACAGGTATCCACTTTCATTTTCAAAACTCTATCCCCCTATGATCCTTTAGGTAGGTGAATACTTACTTCACATATCTTCTCCAGAGATTGACTCCATACGAACTGAAATCTATTTACTCCATAGAGCTTTAAGTTCTTCTGACTCCACCTCTGATCTCCACTTTCCACACAGCATCCTCTAAGCTTCCATTCTCCATTCTTTTACTCCACCCTATCATATTTCATACTTGACTCATCACTAAGCTCTATTCAAAGCTTAGACCTCTTTTGTTTGTTTCAGTGGGAGACCGACTTAGGCATTGGAGGGTCCACTACCAGAAAATCCCTCAGTGTGAGGATTTTCTATCTTTGGTAGTTTTACAAGATCTGGCTAGAGGGATCAATCGAGGATTTAGTACCAGTGTTCGATCTGGAGGTCTCAACCAACAACCTTGCAACTCTCTCTCTCTCTCTCTACTAGCTCAGTGGCCTAGTCAGCCAGTCAGCTTGAATCCCTCGTGGCAACATTTAGAATAGATGATAGTTTCTTAGGAGAGAAGGAGAGAGGACATGCATGTAGTGGACATAAAGTGTGATCAAATATATAAATCTTTGTTGTACCTTTGATTATAGGGAAAATGGTAGATAAATAATGATATCAACTTTTTTCTTTCTATTTTATCGAAGCACATTTATTTTGTTGGGATACACGTTTAGGTCATTTTCTTTTTAAATAAATTTTGATAGGTTATCCATGCCCTAATTTCTAGAGAACCAACTTTGACTTTTCCTTGAGCAATACCCGAGATTTAAATCGTGTATGTTAAGTATAAGCCTTTGAGGGAGAGGTGCCAATCAACCGAGCCAACAATTCTTGATGAGAACTAACATAAAGTATATTCATCTTCCCCTGGTGTATTAGATAAAAGTTAAGAAAATTGAATAAATTGATGCAATGAGGTTATCCAAGCATGTGACTTCCGAAAGATCCAAGATACACACTACAAGAGAAAAGGGCTTTCCTAATGGAAAATTCACAGGAAAGAATAGTAAAAGCCTTTAGGAAAACTTTTCTTGATGGATTTTGAGTCTATTGGAAGCCATTGGAAAAAGTCCAACGAAAATAATATTTGCCTGGAAAAATCATATTTTTGCACATACGATGTGTTATCCATGGGGAATATTTGCTGCAAATACCATATTTTCTTGTGGTGATAATATCATCATAACTAATCACTAGATCTCAAAATTCTAGTTCATAAAGAGAAGAGGCCGACAATTAAAATTAAGTCTAACTTTTCCAACATTCATCAATATAAACAAATCAACCCTTTCATTACATCGACACCTAATTCTTCCGATCTTGTAGTCGAACAAGCCCAACACTGAAACATACAACGGAAGAAACCTATCACCTTGGAATTTTCCAAGTGAATATAAATTCTTAACTTCTATTTCCATCATTCATTTGGATTTTGCTTGCTTGAAGGGAAGCCTCGAGCATGCAACTGAGGTGTTCATTTTCCCAACTAAATAAAATTTCCTTGTCGTTCTCTTGCTAACAAAATTCTATTTACATAGGAGTCACCCATCTCTCCATCACCTTATCACCCTGAAGAGCTAGAGCAACCCAAAATAAATCTAAAGACGCAGAAAATAGAAGGTAGATCAATTCTACTGATCACTTATTCCTAGCAGGAGAGAGCTGAAGAAATTTCCCAGAAATGGCTGTAGCTAGTGCGGCTTTAAATCCTGGATCCTTCGTCAATGAAAAAGCCATTTGCTCCACCAAACTCCGCGGAAGCTCTGGTGATTCCACCTCCCGTCGTGATCCCGGTTGTGTGAGATCAAGCGTAATGTTGTTCGGGCCCGAAGAATGGCGAGAGACCGAGCCAGTACCGCTGCTAGAACCATTGGGTGCTGCAGGCTGAGAAGAATTACCATGGTTGTGCTCGCCTTCATAAGTTGCTACCAGAATTGATCTATCCTCCGCACTTCTTTGCACCTGAAGAAAGAATCCATCGATTGAATTAGACAAGTTCGATTCGCTCCTTATGATTCCATGGCTATGAAGATAGATTTTAGGGTGTCATATTGTTAGGTTTGATCTTTGGTTACCTTCTTCTTAACCGGGCAAGTAGGAGCAAAGGAGCATCTGAAATAGGCTCTTGGACATGGGTTATCTCTGGTCACCTTCTGACCATATTTTCTCCATTGATATCCATCTTTGACAACCTAAAAATAGCATGGAGGCATAGGATATATTCTAATGAGTAATTTGTGAAGGTGGAAAGGAAGCATTTTTTTGTTTTTTGAGAACAATTAAAATGTTTATGGAACTTACAAGGCTTGAATCTGATGGATCGGTGCGAACATGGAGCTTTGAAAACTTTGGCTTACAATCTTCCCTCGCTCGCTTGCAATAATCATCACTAGAGGTGCTTTCAATCTTGTAGTTGGTCATTCCATTAGCCACATCATTGTAGCCATTCATGTCGAGGCCATCACTCTTCCTCTTCCTTGCCGGCGAGACCGACCCTCCCTCGGAGGATGCGGTGGGCACTAAATCCATCAGCTGGCTCCGGAGATTGGCATAATTTTCATACATTACGGCAATCATCTCCTTGAGTCTTTTATTCTCTTGGCACACCTGATTGAACTCCTCCTCAAGAACCCCAGCCTGAGGCCCAAGAGACATACACATCAGAAATCTAAAGCTCCAAAGCGTGCTTCGATCGGCAACAGAAATAATTATATGCATTATTAACGATATCAATTAATGAGTATGAATAAACTCACCTCTCTTTTCATCAAAAACTCCTCTCCCTCATGCTTGGGACTTCTGGGCAACTCTTTCTACAAGGAGAGGTTACTCAAAATAAGGAAATGACCCATTGGATGTCGAAATATGAACATATATGAGACTTGGGTACTCACCGAAACTTCGTCGGGAAACCGGAGAGAGCCGACATTGAGATCAAGGCTAAGCGAGGGGTGATCGATCCATGTCGAGTCCATGATCCACAAAGGATGCTGACAAATTGGGTGTGTGTGTTGTTTTCTTCTTGAATCTTTGGGAAGGCAAATGAGAATGAGAGATGGAGGGCTTGGGTTTATAGCTATTTATAGAACTCTTTGGATATGATCCGGAGGGAGGATTTTCTATTAGTGGGGGAAGTTGGGTAAGAGATGGAGTTCTGCGGACAAAGGAGACATCATCAGCCAAAACGTCACAGCCTTGTCGGTATATGGTCTTGTTGGGGAGGAGGGAAAGAGACTAAAAGTGCTAGCAAATTACAAAAGCACTTGGGAGGAAGGGGGGAGGGGATTAAGTAGAAAAGAGAGGAAGGTGGGGACGTCGGCTATAGCATAGTCTTCCAAGTGGGCGTTCAAGTCAAGCCGCCGCGAGCCTCCTAAAAAAGACGAGTAGCCGGGTGAGCGAGGCAAGCAAAGGAGACCCCTTGACTTGGCTTCACGGGGGTCACGTTTTCTCCGCATTTAATGTTCCATCTTATCTCCATCTTCTCTGGGTTTCTTTTTCAGGATTTCATATAGTGGTCCATTCTGCGCTTTGCTTAGTAGGAATTCCATTAGGCTACAGACAAGTAGAAAAGCAGGAGAATAAACTTTTAAGGCGCAACTAAAGTGGCAACCTCTCGATATTAGTTCATAGTCAGCTGGTATTTCGTTTTATATCGAATAATTAATACAAAAAAAAATATTTAATATATAGATGTATAATTGGATCTAAAATCGAATGATTTAACTTTTTCAATCAAGCTAGACTTTTGAAACAATCCAGTATCTCAATCAAAAGAAGCAGATCGAAAGATACTATTTGGATATCTTGATAATGTCCAAGATCAACTTATTTTATTTTGTTCTTCTTGTTATTGGTCTGCCACGCACCTATTCTTTCTCTCATTTATTTGCTGTATCAAGTGCATATAGAATTTTCGATAAAATTGAAAAAGAAAAGTTATCACCAATCTTCATAAATAATTATGAACAGTCAAGATAAATACATGTTAAGAGGTCAGCAACGCAGGCCTTGCTGATAGGCCCTCCTACAAATCGTCAATTGTCTTGGGGACACCAACCTTGACTTGTAAGTGTTGTTTAACTGAGCCGTGTTAGATTAGTGTTTGCTCTAAAATCAGTTGGAATATCGCATCTTCCAATCTTGCATGAGCGACATTTGGCATAATCTAGACTCCTTGATTAGGACATAAATTGTACTTGGAATAATTTTTGACGGTCCATGATGGACCCACTTTTCTCATAACGTGAAGGAGAATCTTAAATAAATAAATGGTGCACAAACTTTCCCTCGTGGGTCTTTGTTCTCCTTTCCTTGGCTGCACGCTCGATCTACACGTGATCTATTGCAGCAGACTGGTCGGCAGGCCCAACATAGAACAGCGTCAGGAGCAAATAGATCCTAGACGTCTGTCCATACCTAGGAGATGAAAAGAGAGATGGCTCTGGAAGGTCAACAGCCGCTGTTGGGTTAGGTCCACGGAACATTATTAGGATTGTTCTGATGACAAGGCCCGGACATCAACCATCTTCTACGTGGTTTTGGTTTGATTAAATTTTCTGTGGGATTCTTTGCCCCTGTTTCATATGATACACACCTTATCAAAGTCAACCTGCACTCTTGGTATTCTACTGATTTATTTCTATATCCTAGGGCCGGTGCACAGTGTTGTTAGGTCAACCATCTTTCTGGGTGATGGTTAAGCGTATCTGTTTTGTGTAATTCATGTGGTTCATTTTTTTTTTTCCATGAATTCAGCAGAAAAAGTATATGGTTGCTTCGATGGAGTAAAAAAAAAAAAGGTAACTTGTAATAAAAATTCTCATTTATAAATTGAGAGATAATTCAAGCATCCAAATATATATTGATTGAAGTCTAATAGAATTTATAACGTTTGGGCTCTTATTATTATAACAAATATAGAGATATCTATGAAATTTAAAATCGGTCTTGTTGATGCAATTGCTGCGTTGTCATAAACTTGTAGTTCAAGTTAGGTGCTAGAAGGCAAATAAAGTTATTCAACCATTTATGGCATCAACGTGTTGATATATTGTTTATAGTATCATCTCAGGCAGCACAATATCGAATTAGCATCGGTATGAAACCATGATTAAATTGGTATAGATGCTGTCTTGATTGGCACCATCCTAAATCAGGATACGTACCATATGTATCGAACTGATATGGTATCATAGGGTTTCCGATATCGAGATTGTAAGACTTTATTATACCATTTTCTCATTATATTATGTGTACTGGATTTAGCAAGTATGATGTATGCACCTACTCGAATTAATGAATATACTATCATCATTTTATTTAGAAAATAATAATATTATATTTATTAGATTAAGAAATTATGCACACATAGATTGGACCTTGTTCTACATTATATGAAAGCTTGGTGAAAAGTTAAAAGTGGGCAAGAGAAAACAGGGGAAGTCAGGTGGTTTGTCCACATAATTTTCTACCTAAAAGGGAGAGATGATTTCCCCCTTCCCTCCCTCTCCCCACGTTTTATGAAAATTAGCGAAGACAAATAAGAAAAAAAGGGAAATCAAGTGGTGGTTGCCAGTGCCTGTCTACCTAAAATGTGAGAGGATGGTCTTCAATGCCTTTAATATTTCTTGGCGGCTGCGGAAGAAACCTAATCTCGGTGGGTCTCAGCGCTTGAACTCGTGACCTTGATACTTGAAGTCAAATAACGTGAAGGTGGGGCAATCATGCCGGTCAAATACTAAATTGGCGTGCTTGCATGATGCCGCCACATAGTGCGCATCATATTTTACATAGATTTCAAAGTATTCGGATCTTTTTCTTCTTCTATGTGCACAGGTTTAGAAGCGGATATTATGCGATCATATGGTTGATGTTACGAAAGGAGATGAATCACCTTTTTATGTGAAAGATATAATCGAATCTATGCCCAAAAGCTGAGGGACATTATGAACCCGACATCATTTGCATGGAAAAATCATGCACAAAAGCCACACAATCGTGTAGGGCATTAGAAACGTGCCATTTGCAAACAAGTAACCCGAGAAAGGAGGTGGAGGGTGGTTGCCATCTAGCTCTGATGGTGGTTCTTTATCATCATGCAAAAGACTGTGGGAGGGCCCGGGAAAAATTAGGAACTGTTTACAAGTAAACCGAAACTGGACATAGCAATGTATTACGTTGTACGTGTCCCATTTGGTATGCATGAAGCGTTAGTTGGTCCTCTGGACCACTTTCTTAAATAGTGATGACTGCACATCTTGTGTTCCTTTTAATTAAATGAGAAATAGTAGTTGGTTGAAGATATTTGCAAACCAAGCGAACTACTTTAGTTGGAGAAGTCAGTGCAGGGGATTGAACCAATGGAGCGCCAACAAATGAAATTTGACATGTGAGTCTTAACATGGGTTGGGCCTAGAACCCACTGATTAAAAAATGGTCAGGTAGCGAACTAGACTTTTGGAATACAATGGACAGAGTAGTTAGGCTTCCAGCATAAGAAATCCTTTACCGAGCGTGACAACCGGTCAACAGAAAGGAAAAAGAAAAAAAAAAATCAAGATCCACGCTGCAACGCATGCCTAATAGGCTTTCCCCATTGCATGAACAAAAGTCATATGGCATGGACAGTAGCAGATCCAAAAATTTTATTTTATGAGATTAATATAAAATAAAGGATAAATAATAAGAATATCTTGAACTATCAACAAAAACACACAAATTTTTTTTATTTTTACAATTATCCTCTACAACTTTTCGTATGTTAAAAATGATGCATGATAGTATTATTAGTAATACCATCAAATTAATACATCTCTCTATATATGTCACTAAACAATCATTTATCAATTGATTGCACATGCGGTTACACAATTTAATTTTTGTAAAATTCCTCGTAAAAAAAATCTTTTCCACGGTAGCAGTAGCAATTGAATATGTAATATGCTTCTTTGCGTCGATCAACTTCTTCGAAAGATCACTAAGCCTCTTTAATTCACAAAATCTTTCATCATATCAACAATGAAGTTTTTCAGTTGGTGTTCAAATACCAAAAGATTAACATATAAAAACTCATCCGGATAAAAGTGAGACTATTTAATCAACTTCTACTTATCAAAAGAATAAAATAAGTCAACTGCAATCAAATAAAACCATACAAAACAGTAACTCTGTATTTATCTCACTAAAATGATCGTTAAGCTCCAGAAGTTGCATATAAATAATCGTATAAAAGAATTCAACATGATAATGGTATGAATTTGTGATTTATGTGGATTTACACCTCGATCTATTTTAAGGAATATACATGTCATCCATGTTCAAGATTAAACAACCATTCTTGTTATAAAATTCACAAACATCATCTAAATGATATTTCTAACCTTCCTCCCTCATCACCTGTAAGTATTGCCTAGCTACTCTTACAAATGACATAGTATTTACAATATCTTGTTGCTTCCTCTGTAAAGCCAAATTTAACTTATTTGTAATCTCCAATATAGTTTGCATCAAAGGTAAGACAAAAGCAAATTGAAATGATTATAAAAAATTAAGAAGTAGTCAGTTGTAATAGTTTCTAGTACATCCATATTAGAAGAGAAAATAGCAATTAAATTTAAAAGTGATTTATAGTGAGATCCTCATTGAATATCACTTGCTCTTTTAAGGCTAATTTCTTGATTCAAATCTCGCCTACTCTGAAGTTCACCATTATTTAAGGCTTCTTCAATTTTTTCAGCTTAGTTTTCTCGAAGCATATCTCTACATTTGCAAGAAGCTCCAACTATATTCAAAATATTATCAATTGTGTTAAAAACTAAGCAACATCATCATAATTTTTGATAATCGCTACAAGTGTCAATTGAAGTTGATAAGCAAAATAATGATAGAATATGCTGATTCACATCATCTCATAATCAAAATTTTAAGGCCATTGATCTCACCTTGCATATTGCTAGCTCCATCATAGCTTTGCCCACATATTCTGCATGAACTCAATAAATATTTAGAAAGTAAAGAATGAATTACTTCTTTAAGAGATAAAGCATAAGTATCAACAACATGTACAATGCTAATAAATTGCTTCATTACAATCCCCCTTTTATCAACATAGTGCAAAATAAAAGTCATTTGCTCTTTGTGTGATATATCATATGACTCATCAACTAATATTTCAAATAAATCTACAAAGATCATTAACAATAACACTAGTTGTTTCTTTTGCACAAGCATGCACAAGCATCGCGATGGGGCAATCATTTGTTGATTTTTTGGAGTATTTCGTAAAATACAACATTTCCTATATTTTCATTTCAATCAGTAAGCTATTATAATAGGTCGAGAAAATTTTCTCTATTACTTGAATATTCAAGCTCATCATGTCCATGAAATGGCAATTTATGGCACAAAAGATATCTCAAAGTATCAATTATCACTCTTAGCTTGCTTATATTGCTTATTATGAACAGTTTGTATAGATTGTTTTTGCTTCATTACATCTTTACATTTTTTTGATGGTGTAGTTATGGGCACTATTACATTTGCCAATATGCACATCAAATCTCTCTTTTTTGTTCCAAATCTTAAATCCCCAACTAACAAAAGTATCACCCCCAATATGTTTTCCAATGTCATTCTTGAATAAGTAACAACATAAGTAAAATGCAGTATCCTCTTTTATACTATATTCTAACTAATTGCAACATATTGATCAAACCAAGAAGGATTAAATCTACATAAAATACCTCCAATATTTCATTGGAAAACATCATGGTTATGAGGTTGGCAAGGGCCTTTTTGTAGGTATGCTCTCCTCACTTCACCTCGATCATTTAGATGATAATCTAATTTTTCTATTTTGGAGATCAGTTGGAAGAAAATTAAAATCAATTTGATTTCTCTTAGAAGATTGGTGTGGGTTGTCAATAAAACTATTTCTAATTCCACTTTGACTTCCACTTCCACTTCCACTTATGCTTTTAGTTTCTAGAGTTTGAGGTGAGTTTTGTGATGAAGAGCTAGAAAGGGCTGTTTTTTTTAAAGAATCTCTCAATGTTTCACTAGTAAAAATAATGCACAATTATTTTTTAATATATTCACAACAATAATATATCAACAACAACATTAATAAAACAAAAATTATCTATAAATTATAAAAGATGTATTCTTATGCTAACTCATTATTTATAGCAAACCATTATTTACAAAAAAAGAATAAAATCCTAATATCTTATGTTAGGGACTTAGCAAATAGATCATAGTTATTAGATATTATTAAATATTAAAATTATAATTATTAATCAAAAATTATTCTAATCATATATATTTGATATAAGTGAAAAAAAGAGTATTAAAAAAATAAATAAGTGTTACAAAAAAAAGAAGCTAAATGAGACATATTCTATTCAGATTGAAAAGAGAGATAAGAAGAACATATAGTTTTCTATTTTATTTGGATTGATTAGGATATAAAAAATAAATTGATGTGGGTTTAAATATTTGGGGTGAGGTATCAAAAGATAAATAGAGAAGTAATGAATAAAGAAAAAAAAGAAGGAAAAAAAGGGAGAGAGGTCAAAGTGAAGAGAGAGAGGAGAGAGAGGTAGGATATATGAGTCATTAAAGAAAAAGAATACAGGCCATAATTACTCTTTTCATCTTTTGATATGGTCCTTCTAGGATATAAAAAATAAATTAATGTGAAGTTTAAATATAAAAGATGAACAGATGAGATTAAAGTGAGATATTAAAAGATAAATAGAGAAGTAATTAATAAACAAAGAAAAAGAAGGAGAGAAAGGGAAAGAGGTCAAAGTGATATTAGAAAGGGAGGAAGGCAGAGAAAGGTAGGATATATGAGTTATTAAAAAGAAAGAATATAGGTCATAATTATTCTTTTGATGTAGTATTTTTTATCCTTCACTTCTTCAAAATTTTATATGAGATATGTGGTCAATCCATAAAATTTCTGGGGCCAATTTTGATTTTTTTCTACTAGTATATATATGCCTAATATTTTTTTTAATTTTTTTGTGGATCAATTGACCACATTTACAACATGCATTCGCATTGGGGGAATACTAGAAAAAAAATATGGTATGCGCTTCATAATTTATCATATTTTTTTTATAATTAATTAAAAGTCAAGATCTTATAATGGAGTTATTAATTCATAATTAAAAAAAAAATATTATCTCTATTTTCATTTTTATAATATTTTTATTGATACATACCATATAGCCTAGTGATATATACCAAGCAAATTAATATATATCTCCAGATAAATCGATATACGTTTTTAAAATATAGAGTTCACCATACATAATATACAGCCGATGATCCACATTTAGCAAATTAATCATTTAGTAATCTAATATACATCTCCAAGTAAATTAATATATAGTTTTCAAAATGTTATATTCATCAGTATATACTACATGATATGAGGATATACACTCATCAGCTTTTTAAAACATACTATAAGCTTCTTTAATATATACTTAGCAATAATACAATGCACACCTGTAAATAAATTGACATACAATTTCAGAACATAGAGTTCTCTAATACATAGTATATAGTCAATCGATATGCATTTAGCAAATTAATCATTTAACAATCCAATATATACATGTAGGCAAATGGATATATAGTTTTTAGAATAATACGTTCTCTAGTACATACTACATGATACGGTGATATATACTGATTGATTTTCTAGTATATATGGCAAGCTTCCTTGATACACATCTAGTAATGATCCAATATATACTTTTAGATATATCAATACACAGTTTTTAAGATATATTTTTTATTTTAAAATATGTATTGGATCACTTGGCCATAAGTATGCATCATAATTTTCAGAATATGATTTTTGAACTACTGATGAATCTGTCAGTAGAACGGTCTTCAACTTTTAGGTTTATTTTTTAAGATTAGTATTAAAAAAATATGATAAATTATCAAGCCCATCCTATAATTTTTCTCTAATGGTCGGTTCATATAATTTTTGTTCTTATTGTACAGTCCCATATTATGGGTTCTGGTTGTATTTTTTTGTATGAAAGAATGATTTATCTTCTTTCGCAATATTGATCGTTGGATCGTCACCTATGGATCTCAAAGCACTACAAAATTTTATACATCCATGTGCACAGATGTCAAAGGGGCCAGTGCGTGATCCAATGACGATCCGCAGCGCCAAAGATACAACCCCTGTCCCAAGATCCGAACGTCTTTATACCTTGCGTGTTGCCTGGAAACAAAAGGATGCCAGTGCTATTACTGCGTGGGTCAAGGTCGGAGACTAGTTCAAATATCGTCTCTTTAGTCTCACCATCTGGGGAACCTATTTTTTATTGCGACCCAAAAGAAATGTCTCCCAGTTGTCATCTTCGTCTAAGATTTGAGCTATTGAAGGGCTTCCGAATCCCGCTACTGGTTCAAATACTACGCACAATAAATTGAACACAAGCCTCTATTGCTTAATTAAATTCAAATCGAGTGTTTTGACCAGTGCAGAGTTACCATTACGTCTTCTAACTCTCCAGTTTGGTCCGCCTTTAGGTTCTTTTCATATTTGCAAGAGCTTCCCATTTATATATCTGGTAATTATCATAGAATCATGTTTGATTTGAGTTCGAATTGGAATCGAAATCGAAATCAAAATGGATTACAATAGAAATCAGAATAATTTTTTTTTTTGACATATTTGGTTTGTCATCGATATCAAAATCAGAATCAGAATAAGATGAGAATATTAGAGGAGGATGGAAGTGAAATTTTAGAGAATTGAGTTATTCTAATTTCTCTCTGTAGTGAAAATGAAATTTTTTTTAACTAAAGAATTAGAATGACAATCACCCATTCTCATTTTCATTTTAGAGTCTAACTCTATCTAACCAAGCATACCTCGGTTCCTCTCAAAAGATTGCGATAAAATCTGATCAAAATTGAAGCCATAAGAAAGAATATGGAAATATGTTGTTTAACAATGTCATGAACAAAAAGAACCTCACCTAAGATTCAATTTTGGACTTAAAAGCCAAACGTGGGTCTCGCGTTGGTCTCGTTAGCAGAACAAAATTAAAAAATGGGAAGGATGGAACCTTCCAATCTCACGTGGTGGAGAAGATAAGGATGAAGGTCGTGGAGTTGGTCCACGTCGGAGGCTAACAGCCCCCCTTCTAGGATCTACTCGGTCTCAGCAGTCGAAAGTCCCCAGCTGCTGTCCCGCGTGACGTGTGCGTGCCGAGGTCATGTGAGTGGAAGATCTAATTGCTCACGTCAGGAAATTAAAAAAAAAAAGCAAAACAATTAGCACGCTAACTCTTGTGTTAGTTTTCTTTTTCGATTCCTCTTATCAATTAAGGTTGAATTATTATGGACCATGCAAAATCCCACGGTGGATTACACGCCGCATTTTTCTCTTGTATTCCACCAACTTCTGATTGCAAGTTGTCCACCATATGCTCCGAGATTTGCTCTAGCCCATTGAGACCCAGTCTAGCAATCATTTCTCTTAATTTAAAGGATGTTTGATTTGGAAGAAATATGATTTAGAATGAAAATGAGATGGTTGACTCTCATTCCAACTATTTAGTTGGAAAAATTTTATTTCGATTATAATTCCGATGTGGAATGGGATGACCCAATCCCTATGAAATCTAATTCTGACTTTCTCTTAAGGATCCAAATCTCTATTTCGATTTTGATTTCAATTACAAATCGAACCTTTAAGAGATATGGTCATCTCGATTCTCATACTAATTTATTTCGATTCCGATTTCAGTCTTGAATCAGACACCTCTTAAAGATTAATTCATAGGATTCATGTGCTAAATCACCTTCTCTATCAGACAATTGGACATGGAACCTACTAAACCCAATAAAATTCCGTCCAACTCCTCAATTTCTTTCCTAAAGCACAACTAGGATTAGATCGGGTTGGGTTGGGTCAGTGTTGGATCACATTTGTAAATTTCAGTTGATATTTTACTAGATTTTCTCTCAGTTTGTCAAGACAATATATGAATGCTGTCTATCTCCATTAGTTTAGATTTTAGAATTTAGGAAGGATGAATAGCTTATATGAGATATATTATAAGTTGCTGCTGGTTTGCATATTGGAAGAGATCAGACCATCGTTGGTTTGGATTGATTGTAAGGAGAGCAGGTCATAATTGTGTTGGGTTCATGTTGGATTCTTTTGTTCAAGGCTTCCCAGTTCTTGTTAACCGCAATTTGGATTTGATTACTGATCTGAAAAGTTGGATCACATAATTTTTGGGCCAACACAAGCCAGGGCTTGTGATGATTAGGCCCAGTTGCATGGGCCATTCCACCCCCTAAGGGAGCATGCGGCATGAATAAAAGGATCAATTGTCCCATATGAGCTATCTTCTGTAAAATAGCAGCGCCCAACTTAACTACGCAACAACCCTACACGCTTGAAGCAGATATTGCTACAGTTATATAGCTGCATGTAACTGCTATTTGCATTTGGAATGATATCAATAAAGCAAAGACGACCTATTTTTAATTTATATGAAAATCATTTTATACTAAGCTAATTGTCCTTTATTTAGCTAGTAAAAATGTTGGGCATAAGGATCATAATTGTGTTTGGCAACAATTCAGGTAACTAGGGGATAAAATATAGAATTCCAAAAAAACCTGAGAAAGTCAATAATTTTGGAAAGACTTCAAAAAACTACCGAATCCTAGAATTCCTCCAGAAAAAAAGAGAAAAATCTGGGTTTTTTCTTCTGTGGCAGCTTTTGCTGTCGAGGGGAATTTTCTTGTGACATGTGCGTGTGGCCACTTTGTGTGTGAGAGAGGACTGAGTTTTAGTTTTAGCTTACAATCATTTTGAATAATTTTCTCTCTTCAAAATTTTTTTTTTATTATTATTTATTAATTTAAGTGCTTCTTGTTGCGGCTGGAATCCATCCGAGACGAAGGTATTGGAGCGAAGCGATATTCCGTACATCGATAATGGCCGAATCTGCAAATAAAACCTCTCGCTAAAGTTGGCTCCGACGAAACCTCCGATGTTCAAGTCAGATTTTTCACAACAGATAGAAGTATCTTATGAGGAGGAGAGGAGGCGTGTACCTAGAGGATCACTGTTTACTTATATATAGGTGAGGTTGGAGTCTTGAGGAGAAGAGCAAGGTCTTAAAAGATCTTTTTGCCCTTAATCATGTCTCTGAGCAGTGCCGTGCCTAACCTTTTGATTTTTTTGAGTATTGTCACTTCATAGCACGTGAGGAGCCGCCATAGTTAGAAGCAAGAGCCGTCTGACAGAGCCCTGAGAGTGACGTAGACTTCTCAGGAATGATGTGACTTAATGTGATTCGATGGGATAGCATGGTAGCCACTCTTGAGATTCACCTGCTCGGCTGATGCTCGTATCCTGAGATCCTGGCTCACAAGCAGGGATCGTGGTCGGCGGAAGGATGAGAATCTGAAGTCGAGATTGGATCTGGTGTGGGTCAGAGGAAGGGGACCCAGAAATCGATTGAATGAGCCTGTCAAGTGGTGCCACCTAGTTGTCGATTCAAGTCCTCCGCTAACCGGATTAAGATAAAGGAGATCGGAAGCAAATCGAGGTAAGTATTCCGCTTACTAGCAGTTTTGGAGTAGATCGGTCATGGGATAATGCCATGTATCCAGGTGATGTTGAGGTCGAACTTACGATGAGTCCGACTTCTTGGTGAGATCAGCTTTCCAATGAAGTCGGCTTTCTGATGATTTCGACCTTCCGATGAGATTGGTTTTTCGATGAGGTCGGCTTGTTGGAGACTTCGATCTTCTGGTGAGATCAGTCAGCTGAGCGATGAGAATTTATCCCAACCGTTCTTATTTTGGATGTTGGGCTGGTACTTCTAATCTACACCCAAACACGTGCCATTCTATAGAAACAACAAGGACAATTGATTACTTTTTTCTTTTGAGAGAGGGAATAGAGACACCTTACTATTTATGAGAGAATGGAGAAAAAATAAAGAGTCAGGGAACTGTAGGGTGGAAGGTTCGGTTGGTGCTGTAGGGCTGATGAGAGGGAGAAGAGTCAAAAGTAAACATGTTCTGAGTGAATGATGATTATGGAGGCAGCGGTGTGTTACAGAAGGGATGAAAGTCTCTTGCATCAATGCTTGATCGTCACAAGTTCTGAGGAGTCAAATAGGGTCCCCAATTATAGAGGGAGATGCAGAGGCCAACGAGAGAGGTGGAGGTAGAGATGCCAGATCTAATTTGCGAGGGAGAAAGGAACTGAGTTTGCTCAATACATTGAGTTTGGCTACTAAGGTATGTATTTCTAAAGATGGGGAGATATACTATGTTGTTGAGATCTAGGTGGAAGAAATAAATTAGTTAAAGTTTCTCCTAATGTTGGTTGTTAAGATGATTAATATTAAACAAAAAAAAAAGAGAAAAAAACAAGAAGGAATAAAGGCATCTTTGAGGAGGCAAGGCTTATATTAAAATAAAAAAAAAACTAATTTGCATTTTATATCCATAGGTGCTTGTACTTAATTATACTAAAAGAAAAATCAGGAACAGAGTATCCACAAGTTTATCTGGGCTACATTTCAGGCTTCAGCAAGTTCAATCGGCCCAGCTTGTGAATCAAAATTCAAACACTGGAGCAGCGGAGTGTGATTCCAGCCCATTAGCAGCCCGCTTGATTCCTGACCATTTTTTGGCCGGACCAATGAGAGAAGTTGCTGAATGATGAACCTGTTACTAATGGATCATGACCAAAGTACAATTGGATTGTGATCAACTTGAAGCCACATGTACAACCCGTTCATTGGATTAGCTTATGTTATGGTCCTACAAATTTCATTTAAGACCTATTTGGGAACGGATAGGATTGGCCCAAATCTCATAAAATTTGACAATCCTAGGGATAAAAATTATATTTTATATTCTAACTACTATTTAGCTAAATCAATCGTGGGATTAAAAATTTATTGGAAGCGGCTAATCCTATTGGAAAAAAATAATCACCTTCATGGATCTTTTTTTTTTCCTGAGATTGTCAGGCTCTCCTCCTTGTTCAAACATTACGTTTTCTTCTCCTTTCCTATCATTCCTTCCGTCACCCACCTTATGTGCACCCTCTCTCTACTCCTCCCACTTCTCCACCTTCTCGTCACCTCCTTCCATACTGCCCATATATTGCTGCCCTCCTCGCTTCGCCTTCGTCGCTGCCGCCGTGCTCTCCTGTTGTGTCTATCTTTGATGACTTTTCTGGCCCCATCACCACCACGGCAACTCTAGCTGACGCAACTTCTTGAAGGCCGATGATTCGACCTCCCATTTCAAATCGAGGAGGCCCTCCACTCTCTTCTGTGTTAAATCTCCTATAAGTCTTGCTTATCAACTATTTGATCTTATGCTAAAGTGAAGATGGTTTCTCTCTTTCTTTTTTTTTTGGGTTTTTCATTATATCTTTGAGAAAATTATTCAGTTTTACATTACTAGATGATTGTAAAAGAGAGATCTCTTACTAAAATATTTTCTCAATTTTGAGTTCCAATTTAAGTTGATTGTAAGTTCTTTATAATTAGAATTTTTATTTCTAATTTTGTTCTTTTTGCTATTATTTTTCTAATTTGAAACTAATATTTAATCAATTTATTTTTTTATTCGGCTACTATGTTATGGCAAATGTTAAAGCACAATGGAATCTATCTCTTGAAAAGGGTCTTGTAGACTCATTACTTAAATATAATGTTTCTCATTATCGAGAATAAACTAGAGGATGGAATATAATAGTAGATGGCTTGAAGAAAAAGTTTCCTAAGTCAAATCTAACGAAGTAACAAGTCAAGGAGCATGAGGCCCAAATGAAAAGGGATTACAGAATGCTAAAAAATAACTAAGAAACAAAAGTGGAATGGCATGGGACCATTTTAGGGGCATATTAGTTACTAGCCATGAAGTTTGGGCATCACTTGTCAAGGTTAGTTTTATATATATGTATGTTATATAATGAGCATTATATATGATAATTATCTTCTCTTAATAGGCAAACCCCAAGCTTAAGAAGTGGCAACATAAATTATTCATGCATTATGATGCTTTAGCTAGTTTATATGAAGGTATATATTTTCTTTTTTTTTGTCCTTCTCGATATTCATTTCTTGAATATGGTGCACTAATCGTGAAATTTTTTGGAATATGAAATATTATAGAAGGACAAAAGAATTTCATATTCATAAGATCTAGAAATATGGATTTGAGAGATAATAAAAATGAAGAACTTGCATCAAATCACCTTCTATTCATTAAAGTTCAAATCTTACAGACTCTTATGAAGAAGGAGATAAGCATATAGCGGAAGATGAAGATTTCAAGCGTACACTTGCTAAATCACAATTGCAATGCAAACCACATGATATTAGCCAACATGTGGCACCATCTATTTCTCCATAGACAGTGAATAGGAAGAAGAAAAGGCCAACTAGGAGAGAATTACATTTGTAATGGAGAGGCATCTGAAATTTAGGGAAAGAGAGAGTAGTAGAGAGAAGGAAGCAACAAACCATGGAGATGATTTCTCTATTCCGAAATGCATTGAGATTCTAAATAGGATGGAGGGACTTTCAATAGAAGAAAAGACAGTGATAGTTAATATCTCTATTTAATTATATAATCAAGAAATTTTTCTCTGTCTAAAGAAATTCGAATTTATTGGCTAAAGCTTCAAATGCAAAGGTATCAATTGTGATAGATTTATTTATTAGATTTTTAAAAGTTTAATTTTAGTGTTTCTTTTATTATAGGATTGAACAACATTAAGGAAGAATTGAGAAATGCAGAAAAAGTACAATAGTACAAGTTTATGACTTTATTGGTTCTATGTGTCTAATTCTTGTTTATGTCTTTAAATTGGTATATGATTGTATTTTATTATCTCTATTATTATAATAAGAAAAACTTGTGTTCCAATGTTCATATAAAAGAATCATAGGGAACCTTAATTATGTGAAGCATATTTTATTAATATTATTTCTTAGAAAACAAAACTATTTAAGTTACATATTATTTTAAATTATGCATCATTTTAGTATGATCAAGCACGTCGATTCCTTATTTTCAAGTAGTCATCCCATATTTTTCTTGCTATCTTATCTCATAATATGTTGCCAGCTTCTCGTTGATAATTTATTAGTTCAATATCACCATCATATTCTTCATCACCATTAGGAACATCAATTACTTCATTTGGATTAATATTATTTGGTTGTCGACTTAACCATTCTTCATCTCCATTAAAAATACTAATAATATTATGTAATACAACCCATTGCAACCATTGCAGCAACAATCTTAATTTGAGTATCAATTGGATAAAAAGTTGCTACTTTTAGAATAGGGAATCACATTTTTAGTATACCAATTGATTGCTCAATATGATTTCTAAGAGAGGCATGATGAAGATTAAATAGTTCTTTTTTATTTTATGGCCTCACATTACTAATTTCTTGCTCTCTAATATGATAGCGAACCCCCCTATGGGGAGCAATAAAGGATGGTGTATTTCTATATCCCACATTTACAAGATAAAATTTAGTTTTTGATACATAAAAATAATTTTTCAAAGCTGATTCGAGAACCCTTGCATCTGAAGCTAAACCTTCCCAATCTTGTTGAAACATATACAAACCAATTAATGGTTAAAATCACATGCTAACATAATATTTTGAGATAAAGTTGTTTTCCAATTTTGATATGGAGGGGCATCTTTCTCTGATACAGTAACAGGTATATGAGTTCCATCTATGGCACCAAAATATAAATAACAAAATAATAAAAAATATAAAAGAGTTATAATATTATTATAATATTATGAGATATGAGATATATCTTGAAATATGACCAAAATCGATAGTTGTTGTTAATTTTTAGATGTGTAACAGTTGGTGAAAGAGTGACATAATCATATTTTGTAATTACATTAAGAACTACTTGAACGTGTCCATGAATTGTCTCACCATTATATTGAAAATGTTCTTGCAATGCTAGATTACTTGCATTTCTGAAAAGTGTATACATGAAGATTGCAAGTTGCTCTTCCACCGTCACATTTTAGTATCACTTAAAAGATTCTTTATCGTAAAATGTTGTAAGTGTTTAAAAAATAAAAGGATCCATATGAAATTCGAACTTGTAACCACCTTCATGCCCTTCAAGGATTTCTTTGACCCACAAAGCCCCAGTAAGAATTGAAGTATGACAAGTGCTTTTTTTCATAAGCACCATAAAAATATGATGCTGGTTGGAATAACATCATCCAATCATTTTTATCTCTCTTCTAGTTAATAAGCCATTATTCTTCATCAGAGTCCATTGTGTACACAACCAAGATTTTTTTTCTTTCAACATAAAAATAAGGACAACAGAGAATTAAAGAACAAACTAATTATATCTTACTGTGTTGGTTAGTCATACATGATACATACTTATTCATGTTTATTGTAAGTGCCTATTCATACTTATTATTATAAGATTTGTTAAAAATCATCCATGATACATGCATATTCTTTTTTGTTGTAAGTGTCTACTCACACTTATTATCATGAGGTTAAAAAAATGAAATTTAAGTATCTTGGCTTAGTATAGGGTATATTAAGAATAGAAGTAACAGATTAAATTTAAAATAATATTTAAAAATTTAAAGACTATTTTCCTTAAGTCAAGCAATTTTAAAGTGTTCATCTTATTTTAAAGTTATAGAATTAAGGAAATAATAAAGGATGGAGAAGGAATTAGGAGGAGGGAGGGGGGAAATCCTAATTTATCATCCAAACACAGGATTGGATTATTTATATGATATTTTTTTTTCATTCAATATAATCCTATAAAATTAAATCCTATATCATATCATAATTTTTATCCTTGGTTTAAAAATCCTAAATATCCAAATAGACCAAGACTAAGCCTAATCTATAGATGAGTTAGGTAAGCTTTGACATCCAACCAAACCTGCACCTGACTTGTTCTAATTCGATCAGTGTGGGCCTTGAACCAAATAAAGCATCCAAAACCTTTTTTTTTTTTTTTTTTTTAAATTTCTTATTCAGTCCAATCCGAAACCTTGAACCTAACTCGACCTAACTATAGACCCCAATTGGGTTTAGTTTAAGAGGGAATTGGATTGGGTTAGGTCAGAGAAATCCTATTCTGACATTGTGTTCGGTTGGGTAAGGGTTTGCCATCAACTCAACTAAATAGCCATTGTTGTAGCCCTAGACTGATGATTGCCTCCCTACCTAGACCTGTGCAACTGACTAGGTTGGATGCAACTGAAAAAAATGGACCATATCCAAATAAATCTCGCTTGAGCTGACACTCAAGCAAAATTTGTCTAGTTCAATGAATCTTGGATGGGAACTTTGTACCTGCTAGCCTAGTGATGGGGTTCCAAACATTCACTTTGTGAGGCTCTCTAGGTTAATGTTACATGCTAGTACCAAAATCAATCAATGCCATTTTGACTACAGACTAGAGCATGATCGAAAAAGACAAATAGTTTTGTGGAAATGTTTGCACCACATTGTCTTCATTTTTGGGTCTCAAGTTTCACCAAGATCTCGACTTTTATTCGTTCAATAAAATCTTGTGTCCTGCTAATGTACCACTGCTTCCCCTGATCCTCTCTTCCCATTTTGCATCAATAATTTGAAGGGCTGGCTACTAAGCCAGGAATGAGTACTATTTATTCAAAATAATATTTTACTACCAAGTGCGATGGATAAGAGTGCAAAATGTACATAACCCAAATAATACTCTTTATCATTTGTTTGAGATGGTTGAGCCCAAACAAATATTTTTTTATAAAAAAATTCAATCTCTTTTTTTTTTGATAAAATGAAAAATGAACAACTTCATTTTTATTTATGAATTTTATTTTTATCAGATATTGATAAAACTGTGAATGACACCAAGAAAAGAAAACATGGTGGCATCAAGTGAATGCCGATTCATGGAAGTCATGTTAATTTATGAAAAGATGAAGGGGCTACTACCAAATTTATTGGGTTAAGATATAATATAAGTGCAAGCTTTCTATATTGAAGTAAAAAAAATATTCGACTTCCAGCTTCATAATAGTAGAAGAGGCCTTTGTAAGAATGAAGAGAGATATTTCATTAACAATGTAGAATGCTAAAGATGAAATAAAACAATAATTATGTGATGAGATCTGAAGACAAAACAAATTATCAGATAAATGGAGGAAGCAAGAATATTGATACAGTAAGTAAAGAAGGACAAACACAATAGATATTGCCACATTATTGGCTGTGAGTTTAATACTTTGAGTATGCATGGATGATTTTTTTTCCTATTTTCTATCACATTTCTTTTGGAAGGAAAAGAATAATAGTCTACTGAAGTATAAAAGACTGAAACAAAGATGTGGTTTCTGAGATAGGCTAATTTGATGATATTGTCGTTTTCCTCGTATGTCTTGCACAGCCATTAAATTGGGAAGTCTCGGCACCTGCAACGCTTGTACTACTACTCAACAGCTGGTGCCCGGCCAGTTTTAGTTATGACCATGCTCTCGAGTTGGACTATAACTGGAAGCAGATCCACCTACGAGTTCACCTTGAGAAAGTCCCGTATGTGGCGGAACTCACCCTTGGTACCCCTCCAAGGAGGCGAGACCCAAAGAGGTACTTCTTCGTGATGGACTCGTAGCAGCTTCGCGTGGCTCCAATGCGAGCCATGCATCAACTGTTGGAGCTCGAGAAACCAACTTTTCGAACCACAACAAGGCTTGAAAATTCGATCCCAATCTAGACAACACCCGCAGGAAATCAAATCGATATCATCATATCTATATCTATATTTATTTTATCTCATGAATACAAATATGGATACAGATATTATTCGGATGTAAAAATTCATATCCATATTTTTTTAAATGGATACAAATACAATTCGATATAGAAAATATCGATATAATTAAAATATTATTGGATAATTAAACTTTATAACTAAAGAATCAAAGATATTGTCAAATAGATGATAAATCAAGTTAATAATATGTTTATATAGTTATATATTTTTTTAAAAATTAATATTATTATATAAAATTATATAGAATTATATATAGATTCAATATTTGGATATGGATTGGATAGTTGCCTATCCATATCTATATCTATTTTTCTTTAATGATATGATATGAATATGGATATTAATCGAATTCTCAAATTTTTATTCATATTCGATTGATTCGAATATGAAAACAGATCCGGATAGATAATATTCATGCCACTTTTACCTCTATCCTATGTGATTTTACCCTCTATCCCCATTGGAGTTAGATTGTAATACGTGAAAAGAAAAAAAATTGATTATCAGATGATTTAAAAAAAAAAGATTTATCCTTGTCATCAGGAAACTAACCAGCAGTTATCAATTTAAATTGGATACGCTGGGAGTCACAACTGTTGGCAAAGGGATGTGTTTTACAACTGTTCAGCCATTATAAAAATATCATCTGATGCATTTGAACGTAACTTTTCATTCTCTTATTTTTCTATTCTCTGTAAACACACAATCCAGAATAGAAGTTTCTTGGAAAGCCTTCACAGTGCTGGTTGCAGGCTTTGGTGGTTTTATAGTATCCTGGGGGTGTATTGCCATATTTTTCCATCAGCATTTTTGATAGTGGGGGCAATTAACACCATAAGGACAGTGATATTTCACGCTATAAAATCATATTTGTTATTCTCTACACCTACAATCTTAAGGTGTTAATGATGGAATCCAACACAGAAACGGGTTTGAAGATGATGAATCAGGATTTTGTTAAGTTGGCCAGATATGATGGAACCAACTTCACCCGCTGGAAAGACAAAGTCTTTTTTCTTCTGACTTCATTGAAAACGTCTTACGTACTTGATCCAACACTACCAGAAATTTCTGCACCAAGTCCAATAGATACTGAAGAGACAAAGGCACAACGAAAGAAACGTGAGGAGGATGAAGTGCTGTGTAGGGGACACATACTCCACACACTATCAGACAACCTGTTACGATCTGTTCACATGAGTAAAGTCTCCAAGGAAGATTTGGAATGCATTAGAGACAAAATACAATGCAGAGAAGCAAGGCACGGATAAGTTTTTAATTATGAAATATTTTGAATGTAACATGGTTGATAATGTTTTTGTTTTGAATCAAGTGCATGAGTTAATTACAAATTCTGGTATCTAAACTTAAGGAATTGAAGATTGATATTCTTGAATCTTTTCAAGTGGGGGCAATCATTGCTAAACTACCTCCAAGTTGGAATGATTACAGGAAGAAACTTCTTCATACCACAGAGGATTTTACTTTGAGACAAATTCAAAAACATCTTCGAATAGAAGAGGAAACTAGAAATCGTGACAAGATGAGTTTTTCACAAATTGGTCCCAAAGTGAATTATATTGATGGTGCACATAAAAGAAATTTCTCTGGTGGAGAAAGGAGAAAGTTTAATGATACCAGTGACCCTCCCACAAGTGCTAAGAACAAAAACTTGGCCTGTTGCCATTGTGGAAAGACACGGCATGGCATCTGAAAAGGGAGTGTAGATACAGAAAGAAATTGAAAAGGAAGTTAATAAAGCCAACATGGTTGCAGATATTACCGAAGAAATTGTTGCTATGGTATCTGAGATGCATATAAGCATGGTAACTGAATTGAATATGGCAGGCAGTAACAAATCTTTGGATTGGTGCTATGATACTGGTGCAACAGTGCATGTCTGTAATGATAAAACCCAATTCAAGGAATATGAAGCTACTGAAGAAGGACATGAAGTATTAATGGGAAATCATAATTCTGCAAAAGTCATGGGAAAAGGCAGCATGGATCTTCAATTTACTTCCGGAAAGCGAATTACTCTAATTAATGTTCTCCATGTTCCAGAAATTAAAAAAAAATCTTGTATCTGCAAATCTTCTTTGTAAGAAGGATATTAAAGTTGTAATAGAAGCTGACAAGATTATTCTTTCTAAAAGTGGTAGCCAAAGGATTTAGACAAAAAGAGGGCGTAGATTATTTTGATACATATGCATTTGTAGCTAAAATAACATCTGTTATAGTGCTTTTAGCATTAGCATCAATTTACAATTTGCATATTCATTAAATGGATGTTAAAACAGCATTTTTAAATGGAGATCTTGAAGAAGAGGTATATATGGAACAACCAAAAGGTCTGTGTTTCCAGGTAATGAAAAGAAAGTTTGCAAATTAATTAGATCATTGCATGGTTTGAAACAAGCGCCAAAACAATGTATGAAAACTTTGATTTTGTGATTTTGTCTAATGGTTTTCAGCATAATAATGTAGATAAGTGTATTTATTCTAAGTATACTAATGATTATGGAATTATCATATGCCTTTATGTTGATGATATGCTTATTATTGAAACAAACATGCAAGGTGTGAATGAGACTAAGAAGTATCTTACCTAAAAGTTTAAAAATAAGGATTTAAATGAGGTAGATACTGTCTTGGGAATTAAAATAAAGAAAATTAATGGGGGATTTACTTTAATCCAATCTCATTATTTGGAAAAATTAGTTCTTAAATTTCAATATTTGGGATTTAAAGAAGTTAATAGCCCATATGATATCTCATTCAAACTAACACAAAATACTAGCAGATCGGCACAAATTGAATATGCTAGTGCAATAAAAAGCTTGATGTATGCAATGCATTGCACTAGGCCAGATATTTCTTTTGCAATATATAAACTTTCATGATTTACAAGTAATCTTAGTGCTGCACATTGGAAGGGCATAGCAAGAGTTCTTGGTTATTTAAAGAGAACTGTTAATTTTGAATTAGTTTATAATAACTTTTCTACACTATTAGAAGGATATATAGATGCTAGTTGGATAACTAGCGTAAGTGACAATAAATCAACATTTGATTGGGTATTCACACTAGGTGGTGGAGCTGTCTCTCAGGCTCCAAAGAAACAAACTTGTATAATACATTCTACCTTGGAATTTGAGTTTGTAGTGTTACCTGTTGCAGGCAAAGAAGTGGAGCAGCTGAAAAATCTATTACTAGATATAAAGTTGTGGCCACAACTGATGCCACCCATGTTATTGTACTGTGATAGTGAAGCTACTATGTCTAGGGCACGTAACAAAATTTATAACGGAAAGTTTAGACATATTAGCTTAAGGCATGAATATGTTAGGCAATTATTATCAGATGGTATAATTACCATCATTTATGTAAGGTCTTGCAATAATTTAACGGATCTGTTTGCGAAAGGCCTTACCAGGGAGATGGTAAAAACTACATCTCTTGAAATGGGTTTGAAACCCATTAACTAAACCACCTATAAGAGGAACCTAACTTTACTTTAGTGTCACCATTAGTTTTAAAGTTTTGTCACGCTCCCGACCCGAGATTGTGAATCGAGGATCATGGCAACCGCCGCATACTTATGAAGAACTCTCTCCATAAACATGCAAGGTATCTCATCACGATATCAATGCATCACAGCGGAATAAATTCAAATAATTATTATTAAACTTTAATTCAAGTAATTAAATCAAATGTCTTACATCCAATAAAATTTTATTAAAACAATAAATCTAAGTTCAATGAAGTTGACAATGCTAAATCTCGCCTCTAAAAGCTCTGTCCCAATATTTCTTCCCACGCTCGAAATTAATTATCTGAATTTGAAAAATAGAAAGAAAGGTAATGAGCTAGACAGTCCAGTAAATAACAAATATCTCAACTAGATATTTCAGATATTATATAATTTTCAAGAATAATGTTGCAAATAAACATAAGAGTATATTTCATGCTGATTTAATACAAATCAAATATTTTTAAATATTCACATATAATATAATCATAAATCTGATTCGATTCAAAACACTCGTAACTCAACAGCCTTGACTATGACCAACGTTTAACACCCATTGGCGGGGTCCACAGAATACCAGCGCACAACCCCCACTGGCAGGGTCCACAAACACCAGCGCACAACCTCCACTGGCAGGGTCCACAAACACCAGCGCACAACCCCCACTGGCAGGGTCCACTGAGTACTAACGTATAATCCCCATTGACGGAGCCCACTGAAACATAATTAGGCTGAGAGGATAAATTCGATCTGTATCAAAATACTTTGTATCATAATATATCATAATTTTTCACTGAACGGGTACATAATCGACGTACCATAATATTTCAAAAGTATTTTTCTTTCAAAACATAATTTCATAAATCATGCATAATTTCAAAGAATAATTATTTATTTTCAGAATAAATATGGAATATCTCGAGAAGATGATTCATTACTTACCTTTCACGGAGCACTGAATGAACAGATCGACTAACTTCTAGGAGATTCTTCCATACCTATTATTCAAAATTATATTTTTACATTAATTTTAATTCAAAATTAAATCTAAACAAGTCCCAAATCAAAACCTCACTTAAAAAATCAGACTCTTCCCTAAACTCGATCAAAATCATCAAATGAAGCCTTACACTATGCTAATCCTAGAGGAATAACTTTAGAGAGAGAAAAATCTATCAAGAGAGAGAAACAATCTAGAGAGAGAAAATTTTAGAGAGAGAAAGTAGAGAGAGAAAGTTCAATTCCAGAGAGAGAAAGTAAGGGTTCAGACTGAAAGAAGAGAGAGAAGAGAGAGAAACTCTCTCTCTCATTTTATTTATTTATTTATATATATATATATATATATATCTTTTTCTTTTCTTTTCTCTTTTTCTTCTTTTTCTTTTCTTTTCTTTTCTCTTTTTTTTTCTTCTTTTTCTTCTTTTTCTTTTCTTTTCTTTTCTCTTTTTCTTCTTTTTTTTTTCTTCTTTTTCTTTTCTTTTCTTCTTTTTCTTCTTCTTCTTCTCTCGGGCTCATTCCAGGCCGAACAGGGGACTGACAGTCCCCTCCTTTGCCGGGCCGTTCAGGCCGCGGCCGCCACGGTGGAGGTTGGCGACAGAGGGGGCCACTCCCCCGATCACGGAGAGGCATGGCCAGCGGTCGATTGCGATCGCCGGCATCGAAAAATCCAAGAAAAAGAGGCCAAAATAGGGGTCTCTTTTCCGACCAAGAATCAGCGACTCCCGTCGCCGGCAGCCGCGCACAAAGGCATGGGAGGAAGGGGAAGGAAGAGAGGAAGAGAAGGGGAACTCACCTCGGCCTCCGGTGACCTCGTCGGTGAGCAGTCACGGCGAGAACAAGGCGGGTGTCCGCGGCTCTAATTCGAGAAAATCAGAGAGGAAGAGAGGGGAAAAGGGCTGATGATCGGCTCCTAAGGAAGGAAAAGGTCCTTTTATAGAGAACCCTAGGACTCCGAGAGGTCCTAGGATTCCGATCTCCGGGATTTGATCGGAGAAGAAGACTCCCGGTAGGAGTCTTCTTCCCGATTCCCTGTTTCTTACTATTTTTTTATTTTTTATTTTTTGAATGGATTTGGGTCTTTTAATCTGGGCTTGGGCTTGGGCTATGACATTCTTCACCCCTAAAAAGAAATTTCGTCCTCGAAATTTTTCATACCTTTCACATTGTATTGGAAGCTTGTGCATTCTGTTGAGTAAGCGCATATATTCTTCCCTGGTTTTTAGGAATCTGTCCACCACCCTTATGTTGTCCTTCATAAGTTCTTTGGCCAACTTGATTTTCAGTATTTAGCGGGCAGCTAGCAATTTTATGATCCATCTAACCACATTTGAAACAAGCACCTATATTCCAATAGCAAGCTTTGTCTGCATGATTTTTGCCTCATCTAAAGCACTGCTCACCATCAATCTGTTGAGTCTTATTATCTATTGCTCCCTTAGCTGATCTTTTGATATTTTTATTATTCTGCTCTTGTGTATCATTTGATTTTGCTCTCTTTCTTTGCTTTCTTTCTCTTTCTATGCGTTCTTCATTGACTTCTCTTTCAATTATCAGTGCTTTGTTTACCACATCTGCATAAGTTGTCAATTCATATGGAACCACTTATTTTTGAATCTCAGTTCTCAGTCCCATCTCAAACTTGTGAACACGTTCTTACTCACCATCCACTAATCTCGAAGCAAATTTTGCTAACTCTGTAAATTTTGCTTAGATATTCAGTCACACTCATACCCTTTTGCTTCAAATAAATAAACTCTTGCTCTTTCTGGATCCTTATACTTCGAGAAAAATACTGATCATAGAATGCAATCCGAAATCTTTTCCAGGTAAGTATTTCGCTGTCTTGTTCATGCTTGCGCTGTAGTCGCTGACACCAGTTGTATGCTTCTCCTTGTAGTAAATAAGCTGCATATCGAATCTTTTCTTCATCAAGACACTCTTAGACAGCGAAAGCCTTCTCCATCTCCATTATCCAGTTGTCAGCCTCCAAAGATTCAGTAGTCCCCTTGAAAGCTGGAGGAGCAAGCTTTTTAAATTCTGAAATATTGTTCCATTGTACTGGTTGCTCTCCATATTGTGGTGGTGGATGCTGATGTTGTTGTGTATCTCGTTCTATCTGCTGTTGTTCAAGCATTTGCTGCTGTATTTATTGTTGCGCTTGTACCATTCTGATTAGGGTCTGCATTAACTGAGCCATATCTGGTTCTTGACGTGCTCTCGAAGTACTCCCATTAGGATCTACGACACCCTCCTCCTGAGGGGTGCCACTGATCAGATTGGGAGTGCTACTATCCCATGGTTGTGATGTCTCCCTTGCAATTCTTTGAGTAGTTCTTATCATTCTACAGGGAGGCATGATAACCTTGTAGTAGTAAAACCTTATTAGATTTATTTATCTATTTGTTAGGATGGTTTATTATGATGCTCATACTTTAACGTCCCAATATTTCTAATGTTTATCTACCTACACTCATACTATGTCAAATTCTATGTGTCATAATTTGTCCACTTATGCTCTGATACCATATTAATTGTCACGCCCCCGATCCGAGATTGTGAATCGAGGATCATGGCAATCGCCGCATATTTATGAAGAACTCTCTCCATAAGCATGCAAGGCATCTCATCACGATATCAATGCATCACAGCGGAATAAATTCAAATAATTATTATTAAATTTTAATTCAAGTAATTAAATCAAATGTCTTACATCTAATAAAATTTTACTAAAACAATAAATCTAAGTTCAATGAAGTTGACAATGCTAAATCTCGCCTCTAAAAGCTCTGTCCCAATATTTTTCCCACGCTCGAAATTAATTATCTGAATCTGAAAAATAGAAAGAAAGGTAATGAGCTAGACAGCCCAGTAAGTAATAAATATCTCAACTAGATATTTCAGATATTATATAATTTTCAAGAATAATGTTGCAAATAAACATAAGAGTATATTTTATACTGATTTAATACAAATCAAATATTATCAAATATTCACATATAATATAATCATAAATCCGATTCGATTCAAAACACTCGTAACTCAACAGCCTTGACTATGACCAACGTTTAACCCCCATTGG